>NW_026922317.1:62500-191685 GCF_032062105.1 Saccostrea cuccullata | reverse complement strand
GGCGAGAAGAGACTATCCAACTACTGGAACGGGAAAGAGATTAACAGCGTCATCGAATGGAGGAAAGCCAACAAAACGAGATCGACGGCAACTGAAGGACAGAGAAGACGATATAGACAGCCTGAGACAGCAACTTCGACGTCCTCAAACGAGCAACAGCATGTCCTTGCGGGAGACCCCAGCACCAAACAACCATGCTGTCGCTCCAAAAGTGAAACTGGACAAGTATGATTAGAAATCATCAATTTTCCAGTGGTGGCTTAAGTTTATGACTTTTATTTCGTTGCAGAAACTATCGGAATCATTAGCCATTGACACTTTGCCCTTTTATAACTTAACGGGGGCAGCAGAAAATTGGTATTTTTCTTTAGATGCATCCATAATATGTTCTTTAGACTCTATCAGACAGACCATCCGCAACCGTTTTAAGCAATCATCCAGCCACAACCTACAGCTGATGGACGCCAAGCAGAAAGACGTCGAGAAAGTTGATGACTTTATTCATCGTGTCACGTCCCTAACAACTGATAGAAAGGTGGATCCTGGATGGTCAATTACCGTCATTATGAATGGTTTAAAACCCGACTTGAGTGCCGATGTAATAAAGGCTGACCCACAGACACTGGAAGAGTTGAAATGTTGCAGCGAGGGCAGAGATGGCTGAGCTTTAAATTTATCTATTTGAATTAATAATTAAAATGTTTCATTTAATCAAGTTTTGAAAAAAAAAATTACCAACCGTAATAGAATCTTCCAAAATAGTACTCATTTTTTATATTTATTTTCTAAAATCTAAATTAAAAAATAGCAAATAAAGTTTGTAAATATTGTGTCTCTCTAGAGCAATAATCACTTCCAATATCAATCATATTTCCCCCAAAAAGTTTGAAAATTGATGAGGTACAAATATATATATAGATCATGGAGACAAACTGGAGGATGAATGAGAAAGAAGAGGCAGCAAAACAAAAATTTGTAGTCCCTAAGTCTTGTCAATGGTAGAGGCCGCTTCTGTGTCTCTGTATGGAAGACTGTCACTTGGGCCTGTTATTATTCAAAGCGTATGTTCATTTACGTTTATACTGCACATATGTTTAATATTTTTATACCCCCGCAAACGAAGTTTTGGGGGTATATTGGAATCAGCTTGTCCGTCTGTCTGTAGACAAGATTTTGTCCGGATCGTCTCTCAGAAACTATTGGATGGATTTGTCTGAAAATTTGTACAATTATTATTCACCATATAAAGGTGTGCACCTGGTATTTTCATCATGATTGGATGATTTTTGTGCATTTTATAGGCATTTTTTCTTTTTTATTTTGTTGTTTTGTTTGGCTCATAACTAGAAAACGATTAGACTTACAATCTTGAAACTTGGCCAATTTATGCATCTTGGGTAGAAGGTGTGTCATGACCTATTTCAAGGTCACAGTGACCTTTAATTAAAGTGAAATCTTTTACAATTGAATTACACAATCCCAAAAATGTAAGGCTGTTGCAGAACAATTGTATCCCTATTTAAAACATGTTAAATTAAGATTTTTTTTTCATTATATACCTTACAGCAATCCATAACAAATGTTATCTTATAAGAGAAAACGTACCTCTCCCAAGGGTATAATTATCAAGCACTGGTCAAGGAGAATTTAGATAACAGAAAATTGCATGTCAAATTAGAGAGAAATTAATTAGTTTAGTGCAAGGAGCTAACTGGTAGAACTTCTCTCTGATCAAGCAGTTATCTGTCTCTTGGGAACTGGGCTAAGAAATCGGCCTAACTTACTTAATGAATTTGAGAAAAAGCTACTTCAAACTAATTTGGTATTGCATAATAAACTATGACATTGTATAATAAACTTAATTGATATTGTATAATATAATTAAAACTAATTATATTGTGTGTGTGTGTGTGTGTGTGTGTGTGTGTGTGTGTGTGTGTGTGTGTGTGTATGGGGGGTGTTATGTGAAATGTGTGTGTGTTTGTCCATATGAATTTCAGATTGAAACTTTTAGTCTGATATCAAATCCAAATGAATCAAGTATTCAAAAAAAAAATTGGTAGATAGTCCCTACAAATCTAATAATCATGCAGGAACTTTATTTAAAATGATACATCAAGATTACACAATTTTTTTTTCAGTATAAATCTTTGTAATAAAGTTATACAAAATCTTTGTTTTCAGATTTAATTTCAGAATGAAACATGCAATCATGCATTTTGTTTGCACTACAAAGGAGAGAGTTAAGATCCATGTACCCCTTGATAGTAGTAACTGGACATGCATCCAGTAAAAGATTAATTGACGAGTTCTATGTAGGGAAGCTAGCTGTCTCAATCATTTCTCTTAGACTAGAGCATATCTCTGATCAAGCAGCTCTTATCTGAATCCTTTGGGAATTGGACAGAAGTGCTGGTCACTTTAAGAGGCAGTCCGCCGAAAAACCAGGCAGGGTTGTATTAATAGGCGGCACATCGAATGTTACGAATAATTGAAATTTTATTGAAAACAATATCAATGTAGTCCAAATGGAATAATGTAATCGAAGATTTGTTTTAAAATTGCATATTTAGTAAAATATCCTTTTGTTTCGTGTTCTTGAATTCCCCTATATAAACTATTGAATTTAGGTCAGAAACAACGAACTGTAATTTCCAATACTTTTATCGTTGAAAACGAAAAATTGACATGTCTAAACCCTAAAAATATCAAAAAAATAATGTGTCCCAGTTACGGGGTTTTATCGGACACATGATTACACAGATATCGTGTTGATTGAAATCGCCATCTTCACTTACACATCTCTGACGTTACACACTTCTAGATTACGCATGCGCGTGTGTAAAAAAAGCGGAAGTCCAATTGTTTGAAGCGGGATACAATAAACATGTGGAAAAGAAGACACAGAGGAAAGCCTGGGCACAGAATCCTAGATTCTTTTGATAAGGATGATTTTTATGCTGGAAAACGGTATGTTATCTACTTCTTGGATAAAATATATGGTTCGAGGAAACTTGCATCAAAGTAT
The DNA here is from genome assembly GCF_032062105.1 of Saccostrea cuccullata. Taxonomy (NCBI): domain Eukaryota; kingdom Metazoa; phylum Mollusca; class Bivalvia; order Ostreida; family Ostreidae; genus Saccostrea; species Saccostrea cuccullata. Next base: position 188,657 of record NW_026922317.1, on the reverse strand, counting down.
TGAAGGGGGGGGGGGGGGGGGGGCAGTGACGATTGCTGCATAGGCCTATCGGGTACCCAGTTGAAATGAAAAGACAGTTATTTATGCGATTTTCTTTCTTGAAATAGTACACAATTTATGCTATTCATTTCACAATGATTTAAAATTCATCAAATGAAAGGTATATTAATCGAATGTGTTTTGTATTTCATGTCAACATGAAATGACCTTTACTAAGTTTTAACTGAACTAAATCCAGTCCACTTTAATTAGAGAAAATGGAAATGTAGTTTGTATGTGTGAGTTTTTTTGAGCCAATTGTGGGATCGGGTTGTACCACCCCCCCCCCACCCCCCCCCCTTCTTCTTGAGATCTGCAACTTATTGTTTTTAAAGCAAAACCTAAGATTGGGTTGTACCAAACACCTCAACAACCCACCCCCTTTTTCTTGAGCTCAGCAACCTATTTCTGGTGTTGTTTTCTTTTCATTTTTTAAAGCAAAAAGTGAGATCGGATTGTACCCCCCCCCCCCCCCTTTTACTTGAGAGAGAACATATACAGTGTAGTTATCAATTCAACATATATATTTTACTTGTCCTATAATATATAGACATTACTTAATACAATAATAGCCTATCTCAATTTTACTCATAATGCACTTATTATCTACTGCTAAAGAGCAAATAATTGAATATTAAGTGTATATTGTTTTCATGTTGTTTATATTAAAGAAACTTGGGCTGAAGCATCTTTTAATTTAAAAAGCTACCACATTAAATTACTTATATGACAGTACAATTCATTAAGTGACAATTATATTTTCCACATTTTTCTTAATTATTATCATTTTACAGCATTCTTTTAAATAAAATCACATTTGATCTCTCTAAGGGCCTGTACAGGTTATGGGCATTGGAATAAAAATGCTCAGAAAGGAAATATGGATAAAAATGTACGTCTTGAAAAAATTTTATTAGTGAATTTTTTTTTCATATAATTATTATCCTTAAACATGTTAAAAGATATAGAATTAAACTAGAATATAAAAATCATGCAAACTTGTGTTTATTAGATTTTTTTAATCAGGTCATTATATCCTAATTGGCTAAAGCAGGACATTATACCCCTGGCCCTGTCGTTTTTATTATGTCCAATAAAAATTTTATATATTTTATTTTGCATTTTGGCACGATTCTCATAGAAGATAACAATATTTATTATTTCCAATAAAAATGATATTGTGTATGCACCAAAATTGACAAAAAACTATTTATTATAATCAGTCAGGACATTGTACTATAAGGGCATTATACACTTCCGGTGTAAACAGCTTACTCAGGAACTGAGGAAGCAGGTAAGGCATGGTTTGGACTGAAAAAAAACCCACGTCCTTGTTTGATTCCTTGAAACGATTGTGGAATTATGTTCTGGAGACTTGAAGTCTGTACAAAGACACACTACTTCAAAGTAGTTTCATGTCGACCGCTTTATACCTGTTAGACAGAATCATGGATAAGCCTTTCCGAATTCCCTCTGTTTAATTCTCCTTTCACTGTTAGTGTGTTTGTTTATATACAAACAGCTTTGAAATTGAATTTTTAAGAGATCATTATAATTTTATATCATATGATATGATCTTTTTTAAAGCAGGGTGCAATGTATTCAATTTTTGTATCCTTTCTATCAGAAAAGTCATAGGCTATAATAAGAATCATTTGACTTGTTTAATGTATTGTGGTAGTTTATTTATGTATTCTTAAATTATTTCATTTCAATCCAGATGTAAATTATCTTGCTTATATTTGGAAACACCCATTTTTATGCGACCATCAGATCGGGGAGGAAGACGACTGGCTTAATTCTCTATAGCTACACTCTTCACATACTAGAATCATCTTTTTCAACTTGTCCATCTGTTTATATTCAATATTGCTTTTATAGTTTATATTTTGGTTAGACTAATCACTATATTTTGGTAGGGGGTAAATTATGTACATTGTACGTACATTATAGCAGTTTTCTGTAAGACTTGTAATAAATTTGTAAAGTTGGAATACCAATATTGACCTCATATAGAACAACACCTACATGTAGTATCGCGAGTACCTCACAGATATAAATTCTTACTACCGCTCTTTTGCAAGGGAGTAGAGAAGGCTCTAAATCTCACAATTTAGATTTCTGGGGTATATCAATGCTTACACTAGTGACAATCAATAAATATAATTATGATTCAAACAATCATGCCGAAAGTACAGTGAATTGCCAAGGATTGAACTCTAAATAGTACAAATGTAGCTAGATTATCAAATAAGGAAAGTTAAAGTATTTATGAAGTAATGATGTTCAATGAGAATTTAATGAGAAAAGTCCGCTCTAAAGAGAAAAGTAATTGTTAAAAATGTAACATATGAGGATAAGCTCCTCTCTCAGATTTATTAGGCTGGTTCAGCATATGTTTAGCAAGATATTTCACTAGGATTTCTTTCTTACTGTCTGCAGGATTATTTTTGCACCATTTAATTTTTGCCCTTTCACACTTGCAAACAATTTTGCCCATTCATAGTTTTATTACAGAAATTATATGTATTGTTTCATTTTGCCCTGTTTTAAATTTGCCCAAAAGGGGCGAAAATAAAATGGGAGCGAAAATTTTCCTGTATACAGTATTTGTCCTTGTAAATTTCATATTTTGATCTGATGATTCCCACCTGTCAACGAGACGTGATACAGCTCTTCAGATCAAGTTACTGTTATAATGACATGTTTATTATATACCCCGTTACAACTAGTAAATAAATGTATATTTAAGAAATATGCAAGAGAAGAATTATGTCAATTATGTAACATTAATCCATTACATGGAAGTTTTTGATATGCAAGAACAATAACGTTATGTTTCTGCATACTAAGTCTTCAGTTGCCGAGAGTAGTGGAATGGATTCAGAAAACCACAGTGTGGTGATCTGCAAAGTTTGAATGTCACCTGATTGCGTAAAATCAACATTAAAATTAGGCTTGAGTATCACAAGCTTCCTAACGATACGATACATAACATGATATGGTCATGTGATACAACACGTATTGTGATACACTAGGTGTCATTAACAGTTAAATTAACTGATATGCTTATATTCTTGCTCACTAACCCCCAGTTATAGAAAATATAAAAAATATCTTACCTAACCAAAGTTATTTATAGGCCAACTTATAGTCTTAACATTGTATTTTTTTATACTACCTTGTTTTCAGTCATTTTTGTAGCTTTAAAAGTTCTCAGTTTGCATTAAAAGTTCTCAGTTTGCATGTAAAATTTTTTAATAAGACAATGAAAATTAACTTGTACTGTATCACGATACATACATGACGATACGATATACATATCGTGAGGCCTTGCGATCAATACAATCGATGTATCGCTGTATTGTTACACCTCTAATTAAAACTGAGTGTTACACTGTTGGGTATATCTATAATGCAACCTACATTAAGTACATACAACAACACATGATATCAGAGTCTAGACACACCTAATGTCACATGACATTTGACAAGCCCATCTTATTAAAAAAATAAATCAGTATCTGAGCTCATCCTAATGGTTGCATCGTCAACATATTACGAATTAATAGGATGATTTTCTCCTATAGTTTGGACTTTCAGTAGCATATGGCATTCTCGGCGCTGCGTAATGGTGAATACTAGTAGATTCTTATTGGTTAAGAAATTATAACATCAAGAACTTAAAATTATTGTTGACAACGATGAGGCGACTTATGCCTCACCTCTGTGCCGTGTGAGAACATTTGATTGGCAATTTACTACGCCAGTTGACATTTGGCCGCATTTCTATCATATGTATATTTCAACAGTGAAGGGAAGCAGTGTAAATTTCAGAAGCAAATTAGGTAACATCGAGAATGCCACACCTTACTGAAAGTCCAAACTAATCGTATAATGGTCCTATTTCTCAGGTATTTTGATTGTATGATATCCAACATTTTAGAAATCACAAAATTCTATACTAATATTAACATTACATTTGGCGTGCATTCTTTTTAGCACTTTGGGGGGAAAGAAACTTCCGCTAAGTCAAGTACAGTATGCTGAATGTCTTGCACATATGTTCATAATTAAGAACTTTATGAAATGCACTAAATCAAATCTATACGCTAACTTGCTCAAAAGTCAAATATTATATTTTTATTACACACTTAGTGATAAATACAGGTTTTTTGCATATTGCAATATGGCTGCATGATGTCACAATAGCTGTATCAGCCCTGCAGGGCTGATATGGATTTGCGGGGCTGATAACCTATATCAGCCCTGCATATCCATATCAGACCTGCAGGGCTGATACGGCTATTGTGACATTAATATCACACCCTTAATAAATTTAATTAAACCACAAAAACAGTACTTGTGATCATACACAATTTTTGGTGGGTTCATATTCTTGTAATTTTAACTTTTTGAAAATAAAGATTCTTTAATCTTAATTTACAAATACATGTAATAGATTATTTTCAAATTACAGATTGAGTGCATTGAAATAGAAGTAGAAACTAACCCAAATCGTATGAGACAATAAACCATGTACATATAGTATGTTAGTTTACTGAGGCCGAAGGCGATTCAAAAGTCAGCCAATTTATTCATTGTTATTAAATGTTATTGAATTTCCAAATGTTTGACACGTTTGTTCTTGTCTCCAACAAATGTATACACTCGTGATTTAAAGCATAGGGTAATAACACATTATGATAAGTGTTGGCAAATCGGACGATTTTTATTAAGCGGTTACTCGTTTCATCTTCCGATCGAGTACCCGGTTACTCGGATGATTTTTGGTAAAAGCATCAATATCTATTATTTATCTTTTTCTATACTTATCGGTATAGTAATCTGCAAATATACTGTATATGGACATAATATTTACAACACATATGATATCATCAAAGATTTACTGTTTTAAAATAAAGAAAATAAGGAAGTCGACACACGGAGAAGACAAATAAATATGTCATTGTCAATCACCATTTTACACTTTCCTTTTCAGCCCCCGAAATATGTCGCAATCAAGGAGAATAATTATTTACATACTCCATAATTAATAGTCAGTATGTGGAGTTTCCAGTAAATCGCTGGTTTCCGAATATTTTAAGATTAGGTGATTTAACAGATTTTGAATCAGCTGTTCTTCTGGTAAACTCCAAGCTTATTATGTCTGCGACGGCATCTTGTTAAATTATCAAATGAGGTAATTATAACTCAGGTCTTCAAAAGATATATACCCCAGGCGATCAAAGCTATCAATTATATAAACTGTGAAAACTAATCAAAACAGTTTGATCCACTACAACCATGCACTAGATCAAGTCTAATGGTATCTAAAATTAGGGAAATGTGTAATTTAGTATACCGGTACATTTATAAATTATTAAACATTTATTTCTATGCCTTTACTATGGAGAATTCATTTTATCCAAGCAACCGAATAGCAGTTTTACTAACCGATACTCACATCGTTCGACAGTTAACCAGTTAACTGGGTACTCGTTGCCAACACTTAGATTTATGATTGTAATTTATCAGCTACTATCATATTTTAAAAGTGGAAAAAATATTATTAAACAATAGATACTCAACTATTTACTAAGAAAGTAGTTTAGTGCATTGGTATCTAGCATGGTAACATTTGCAATGACACATGTTTTAAAACGCCCAATTTGATTGGTCAAAAAATGTTAGCAAATCTATGGTTGGTCAACATGGTCAAGAGGGAAAACCCAAAAACCTCCTAGAACTTTAATTTGAAGTGAACTCACTCTGAGGTACACCCCAAAAATGCCCAAGGAAAAGGTGTCTAGTCCAACCAGAGAGCACCCTAATCCCTGATCATTTAATTTCTATGCTTCTTGTATAGGAATGGGAACTCAATAGTATTACAAACTTTTACTTTGAGAATAAAATTGATAAATTTCTGTATAAAAATGCTTTTACAACATGTATTTAAGATTTGTTCCTACTTTTAAAAAAATTCCAATACATTCTGAATTTAATTTATAATTTTTTTTGTTAGAATGTTCAAGGCAACCAGAAGCTTGAGTCCATCCTGAACATAGAGACAACACAGATATTAGCCAAGCTAGATATTGCTAGAGGATTAGTCAATGCAATTCAGCAAGGACTAGTGATGGATATGTTCCAGGTTCCACAGCTAGGAGAATGTCAGGAAGAAAAGCCTCATCATTAAAAGTGTTACAGGTGAATTATTTAGGAATTTAAAAAAATAAATAGGATAGATAAAGATTCACCAGGGAATGAATTTTTTGTTGGTTCATGATCACATCTATTGAGAAGCCAAAGGCAAAAGTATTGCATGCAGTAAATATTGTTTGGATGTAATCACACTTATATCATTGTATATAAATAACCTTTATCCGTATTGATAAATATTTTGAATTTATTTCAGATAATATAAATCTAAATTCATTACTTTGTCAAATTATATTTTCGTTTCCAATGTCTTTGTTCAAGAGACAATTACAAATAGTCAAATGAATGCACTTTATTTCTCCATCAATATACTGGTTCATTGATAGGCGCTGCTAAAAAAAAATCACGTGCAGGGCGGAACAAATATAGAGACAAGAAGCAGGGCTTGTAGCATGTTTATTGGCGGAATCAATTCTTTGTAAATATAAAAAGAATAACTGTCATTTTCAATTTCATGACAATGATCAATCTATCTGCTTGCATGATAACTTTATGCATAAATGCCTTCTGCATTTATGCAAATTATCACGCCAACCAATTGATTGATCACATCATGAAATCGAAAAATAAGACAGTTATTCCTTAAATAACATTTTTATTCATTTATTTGATACATGTTGTATGAATTTTGCCAGCATCTTCAGATGGTGAAATGTCAAGCAAAAAGTGCATTCCAAGCCCTCAAGAAGTTGTGTCAAGCCCTAGTCGTGAAGGCATTCCAGATCTAAAGAGTAGAAATGGACCTATATGTATGGTTTTATTGATGAAAATATGCCATGCCCCAGTGACAAAGGTGAACCAGTTTCTAAAAATGGAGATGAAGCTTGACCCTGGAAAGAAAGCATGTCTGTCTCTAATGATAGAGATGTGACTTTATCCAGGGACTGAGATCTGCCAGTTCTAAATGAAGGAGATTTGCCAGGTGCTGATATTACTGATATCCTACATGTGGGTCCCATCTGCTCAAGGTTCCAATAGTGAAAAATCTTGGTTAGGAATGAAGTGTCATCAGGTATTGCTTCTATCAAGAATCTTCTTTCTTTAGAATTAATAAGATTAAAGCTTAAATTATTAGGGCCCGCAAGGATTTGCGGGTGCCCTGTAGTAATCACTCTGTCTGTCCGTCTGTCTTCTTCTGTCCACAAATTTTCTGTTTTTTCCTAATAACTTTTTTTATGGTAGCCCAATTAAGTTCACATAGGAAAATTTTTTAAAAATCTTCTTCTCAAGAACCACTGGGCTGGGAAAGATGAAACTCATGTGAAATTATCCTCAGGTAGTGTCGATTCAAGTTTGTTCAAATCATGACCCCCGGGATAGGGTGGGGCCAAAATGGCCGATCAAAGTTATATATAGGAATATATAGGTAAAATATTTAAAAATTTCTTTTCAAGAACCACGGGGCCAGGAAAGATGAAACTCGTATGAAATCATCCTCAGGTAGTGTCGATTCAAGTTTGTTTAAATTATGACCCCGGGGGTAGGGTAGGGCCAAAATGGCTGATCAAAGTTTTACATAGGACTAGATAGGGAAATCTTTCAAAGTCGTCTTCTCAAGTACTTCAAAGCCATGATTAGTGATATTTATGTTGAAACATCCTTAGGTAGTGTAGAATTAAATTTGTTCAAACCATTATAACGCCTAAGGATAGGGTTGGGCCACAATGGTGAATCAAAGTTTTACATAGAAAAATAAAGAAATAAATCCCAAGAATAGAAAAGCTATGTTTAGTCATATTGACATGTAAGCATCCTCATGTATTAAGGATTTAAATTTATTCAAATCATGGCCCTTTGGGGCAAGAAGGGAAACAATGGGGAATCAAATTCAAATTATTATGAAGTTATATATAGGAAGAAAATGTTTTTAAAAAATCTTTTTATCAAGAACAGTAAAGTCATATGCTGTGTTTATATGAAGGCATTGTCAAGTAGTATTAATTCAAGCCCCCCTCCCCACTTTTCAGTAAACTTTTCCTGATCTGATTTGTGCTTTTTCCTAGCCGATTTGCTCAGGTGAGCGATGTTGCCCCTGGGCCTCTTGTTTGAATTACTGGGATCAAAGCTGTTGATTATTGCTCAAAAGTTTATCATATACTTACACATTTTATTCTGGTTGAAATGTTTGTAATTTTACAATTAAGTTGCAATTTTTTCAGAGGCACTAAAGGAAACTGATGGCATTGTTTTTGAGAATAAGAGTGAGGAGGAGATAGATGACAGTCAAGACAATCAGGATGTCCATATTGTCACTCCAGGTACTGTATACACACTGCATTACCCATTTTAAGCAATAAGTTTCTTAACTTGAAATTATATGCAGAAACCCAGCATGGCCAGCCAGTCTACATGCATGGAAAATTTTCTAAAGACTTGATATTGAGTATTACCAGTAGAGCTTCAGTCTAAAATGCAAACAGGTGGTTCTATTCAAGGATAGCCAGAGTATAGTTCAGACAGAAGTTATTTGCATTGATTGAACTACTGTAGATCACTAAATTTTTGCGACACCTTATTTTCGCGAGAAAGTCATTGACTCTTGATTAGCGAGACAAAATTTTCGCGAATTGTGGTTATTGCTCTATATAATCTTAAGGAATACTATTATACGCGAGAATTAAATTTTCGCGAGCACACTGTCTCGCGTAAGTACACGAAAATAAAGTTCTCGCGAATAAAAAGTGATTTACAGTATACCAATTTCAGTCATAACATTTCACAAATATGTCTTCTGAATGTAGATGGAGGAGCTAGCTGAGATTAAATTCCTAATCAACAAAATATTTTACTGGATGTGAATTTATATAGCAAAGCTTTCAAGTACACAGACCATACAAATAAAGAAAGTACCTATGTATCACAAATATACTTATTGGCTAGTAAACAATCATTCTCCTGCCAGATTATATTTCAGATGAAAAAAATTGCTTTAACTCTTATAGCTATTTTTATTATTATTATTTTTTTTTGTACAGACCATACCACCAACCAAGGAAAATTATATTTTGAAAATATCATTTTAGGGAAGAAGAAGTCATTTCTGATCTACTTTGGAAGATCCTAGATCTACTTTGGAAGATCTACATGCAAGTGACAAGAGATACAAAAAAATCCCAAGGACATCACGAGAAATGAATTTAATCAACAGACATTGCGGAAAAAATTTTATAAAAAATTGTAATAGGACCTTAGAGAAGTGTAAAACACCAAGGATATAATCTTGTTAAAAAACAGAGAAAATCAATATTAACATTCTACTTTCAATTGATATGCTTTGAGAAATATGATAAACACTGTGTTTTAAAGCCACAGTAATGGAGGACATTGAATTCTTTGCAGCAGTTTTATCATTAGGCCATTTCAATTTTTTTCTGTTTTTAGTGTCTGTGGATGGATTGGTTTTGAGGTCATGCAATCAAGAACAAACACAAAATGAAATTGACAAATACAAATCTTTGACAAGCAATTTACTCTTCTGGGATCAGCATCTCTCTTTTTTGAAAGTGATGTGCTCAAGTTTTTTTTTTTTTTTTTTTTTTTTTTTTGTTTCATTAAACTAGTAGTAGTAGTAGTTTAATTTAGCTATAATATGAGGAAAATTCTCAAAGAACTTTGCGTAAAATGTTGTTTTTTCCCCTTTTGTTTTGTAATTTTTTTTTGGAAGGAAAGAAATGTTTTGAAATTTAGGTTGGATGCTAAACAAAGAAAAAAACTTGGAATGGCCTCATATAACCTACATGGACTAAACTGGCATAAATGAAGAGTGCTTAAGAAGCTGTGCATGATGTATGTAGGAAATGATTTTGAAGTATTAAATATTTTATGCAAAAGGAAATTTTCTCAATTTAGTTAATTTTTGCAAAAAAATATTGCTGTACTTTTCTTATGTGAATTGAATATAAAGAGTTGGGTTTGATGCATAAATAGTCCTGTTCTTATACTAGTTCTTTGAGAATCACCCCCTGTCCCATTTCTAACATCAAAATAAAGTATGGAGTATTTCTCATTTCCTTTAACAAAGATTTTTTATAGAGTCCTGAGATTGGAAGTTAAACAAGATTTCAAATTTCTTGAAATATTAAAAATGCAAAGGAAGGAATTTTCAGGATATGGGAGAATTCAAATGGGACATTGAGACTTGGTCAGTTAATTGGTATATATATGGAGGGCCATTTTATGGATAAAGTGAACCTAGCTCTTTTCACCATTTCAATAGATTACACAGTCACCAAGTATCAAAATGATAAACTGATGCATTGGTTACCAAAACTGAGTACTTTTGATTTCTCACAATTCACAGGGCCAAAAAAAGCTTTCAGTGAATCTTGCTCTTTATTACATTTATGTCTGTAAACTTTTACCATGTGCAAACATCCTTTGTTTCTAGAAATGCCATTATCTTCTGTAAGTCCCCAAACTTTAACATGTGTATAAGGTCCTCAGTCTCTATAAATACCTGTATATCATGTGTAAGTCCCCTAACTTTTAACATGTGTATAAGGTCCTCAGTCTCTATAAATACCTGTATATCATGTGTAAGTCCCCTAACTTTTAACATGTTTATAAGGTCCTCAGTCTCTATAAATACCTATATCATGTGTAAGTCCCCAAACTTTTAACATGTGTATAAGGTCCTCAGTTTCTATAAATACCTGTATCATGTGTAAGTCCCCAAACTTTTAACATGTATATAAGGTCCTCAGTCTCTATAAATACCTGTATCATGTGTAAGTCCCCTAACTTTTAACATGTTTATAAGGTCCTCAGTCATAAATGCCTGCATCATGTGTAAGTCCCCAAACTTTTAACATGTGTATAAGGTCCTCAGTTTCTATAAATACCTGTATCATGTGTAAGTCCCCAAACTTTTAACATGTGTATAAGGTCCTCAGTCTCTATAAATACCTGTATCATGTGTAAGTCTATAAATGTTTATAAGGCCCTCAGTTATAAATGCCTGCATGTGTAAGTCCCCAAACTTTTAACATGTGTATAAGGTCCTCAGTTTCTATAAATACCTGCATCATGTGTAAGTCCCCAAACTTTTAACATGTGTATAAGGTCCAGTCTCTATAAATGCCTGCATCATGTGTAAGTCCCCAAACTTTTAACATGTATATAAGGTCCTCAGTCTCTATAAATACCTGTATCATGTGTAAGTCCCCTAACTTTTAACATGTGTATAAGGTCCTCAGTTTCTATAAATACCTGAATCATGTGTAAAGTCCCCAAACTTTTAACATGTACATGTGTATAAGGTCCATGTGTATAAACTCCTCAGTTCTCTATAAACAAATATTTTATGTGTATTTAACAAGTTTCAGTATTTTTCATAAATGACAATCATTGAAATAATTTGAATGTATCATGTGTAAGTCCCCAAACTTTTAACATGTGTATAAGGTCCTCAGTTTCTATAAATACCTGCATCATGTGTAAGTCCCCAAACTTTTAACATGTGTATAAGGTCCTCAATTTCTATAAATACCTGTATAATGTGTAAGTCCCCTCTTTTAACATGTGTATAAGGTCCTCTATAAAAATACCTGCATCATGTGTAAGTCCCCAAACTTTTAACATGTGTATAAGGTCCTCAGTCTCTATAAATACCTTTATCATGTGTAAGTCCCCTAACTTTTAACATGTGTATAAGGTCCTCAGTTTCTATAAATACCTGTATCATGTGTAAGTAGTAGAAACCTTTGAGAGATTTTTCATGTATGGTAGCTTCAACAATGTTCCACTCTCATTTCCAAACTTTTAACATGTGTATAAGGTCCTCAGTCTCTATAAATACCTGTATCATGTGTAAGTCCCCAAACTTTTAACATGTATATAAGGTCCTCAGTCTCTATAAATACCTATGTCATGTGTAAGTCCCCTATCTTTTAAACTTTTAACATGTGTATAAGGTCCTCAGTTTCTATAAATACCTGTATCATGTGTAAGTCCCCAAACTTTTAACATGTGTAAGGTCCTCAGTTTTTCTGTGGGAAAGACAACCCATAAATACCTATTTTCGAATAGTTTCTCGTCATGTGTTTCCCCTTCTTTTAACATACCAGCAGTGGCTCGGCTGTTGTCCTCATATAAGTTTTCAATTGTTGACTTCATAAATACCTGTATCATGTGTAAGTTTTTTGTCTGATTATTTCCTTTTCTTTCAATTCCTCCTTCAACTTTTAACATGTATGTAAGGTCCTCAGTTTCTAATTTCTTCCTAAATACCTGTATGTTCATGTGTATGTGTAAGTTTTCCCTTTTCTTTGGTGTCTCCCAAACTTTTAACATGTGTATAAGGTTATCATTAATATCACTTAATTAACATACATATGTCCCTTCTGTTACCCACATTAATTATTTTATAAAATCAAATCTAGATACATTACTTTATTTATTATACTTTTCCTATATTGTCATAACATATATTTTCAAAATTAAAATAACAAACAGATTTTTTTGAACATGTGTTATTTTTGTCCATTCTGTTATAAAATACCTTATAGTATTTCACATTCTAAGAATAATTTCAATAAATAAAATATGCTCATATGACAATAATTAAATATGATCGTTATATAAATAAATATTTCTTTTTTTTTATTAAAAATACATGTGTAAGTCCCCTAACTTTTAACATGTGTATAAGGTCCTATATATTTCATACTTCTATAAATACCTGTAACATTGAATTAACAGGAAAGTACTTTGAAAGTCCTCAGTCTCCACAGAAAACAACTTTTAAATTTTCAGTTTTAACATGTGTGTGACATGTTACCTCTGTACAAATTACAGGCAATTAGTGAAGTTAATTCTAAAAATATCAGTAAAATAAGAATAGCCATATAAAGTTTAAAGATTGTTCATATATTGCAGTGCTCTTATAAATGCATGCATATGTGACATGGATTTTCTGATAGTTTTAGATATAATTTACACCCGTGTTGATTTTTTAGATATACCTGTATATTTTTCTTTGAGTCCCAAAACTTTTAACATGACCCATATAAGGTCCTCAGTCTCTATAAATACCTATGTCATGTGTAAGTCCCCTAACTTTTAACATGTGTATAAGGTCCTCAGTCTCTATAAATACCTGTATCATGTGTAAGTCCCCAAACTTTTAACATGTATATAAGGTCCTCAGTCTCTATAAATACCTATGTCATGTGTAAGTCCCCAAACTTTTAACATGTGTATAAGGTCCTCAGTTTCTATAAATACCTGTATCATGTGTAAGTCCCCAAACTTTTAACATGTATATAAGGTCCTCAGTCTCTCTAAATACCTATGTCATGTGTAAGTCCCCTAACTTTTAACATGTGTATAAGGTCCTCAGTTTCTATAAATACCTGTATCATGTGTAAGTCCCCTAACTTTTAACATGTGTATAAGGTCCTCAGTCTCTATAAATACCTATATCATGTGTAAGTCCCCTAACTTTTAACATGTGTATAAGGTCCTCAGTCTCTATAAATACCTGTATCATGTGTAAGTCCCCTAACTTTTAACATGTGTATAAGGTCCTCAGTCTCTATAAATGTTCTTATCTTATTCAAGTCCCCAAACATTAGGTATGTGTATAAGGTCTCAGTTTCTATAAATATATGTATAAAGTCTTCAGTTTCTTTTATTAGCCTTATCATGTATAAGTCCCTTAAACTTTTATCGTGTGTACGAGATCCTCAATTTCTTTTTATATCTTAATCTTAAGTAAGTCCCTAATTTCTATATATATATATCTTGATCTTGTCCCTAAAGTTTTGCCATGTGTGTAAGATCCTCAGTTTCTTAATTTTCAAACTGTGCAAGTCCAAAAATTTTAACCGTATGTACAAGGTCTTCAAAAAACCCTTTTCTTGTTTGTTGGTACATGTTGTTTAATGTCCCTGCAAATTTTGTCCTATATTTGGCACGTACGGACATGGAGAAGTGAGGGATCTTTTCCGTGCAAACATCTGCTGCATCAAGGGAACTGGTTTCATCCGAAGGATCGGTATCCACGTGCCACAGTTGTATTCGAACCTGTGACGTAAGGATCAATTAACCCCAATTAATTGCAAATCTAGAGCAGACGCTCTAACCACTGCGCCATGCAGGCGAGACACCTTTGTCTTGTGTAAGTCCTAGCTTAAATCATACCATAATGAATATAATCTTTTAAAATAATAAAAACATAATGTAATGCGATATTACATGTAGTTAATAAAAGTGTCCTTTTATAACATGCATACATGTATTTCTTATCAAATAAGTTCAAGAGCTCTTGTATTTTAAAGGCTGATACAGAGCAGTATCGGTAACAGCTACAGTAACTTTATTTCCGACGCTCAATGATAAACAGGCACACTCAATAATAAACAGGCACATATCATAGGGGTGGGGGTTGGGGGGTTGGCCACCCCCTTTTTTTCCAGACATTTTTTTAAACTATATAAATTGTTTATTGAAAGCCCCCCTCCACCACACACTTTTGGAATAGGATTACTGAGTATATATTTGGACAATTTTTTTCGGGTAAGTTGAATTTTTAAAAATTATTTCTGGGGCTGTACTCCCCTTTTTTCAACATAGATGCCCCCTTCCATTTCTGCTTGTCAAGGAATATTTGCTTGGTATTGCCCCCCTCCCTGAAAATATTTGTGCAGCCCCCATCCCCCCAAACAAACGCACACTAAAATTGCTTCCTACCATGCAGTCAGATTGTGGTTCTCGTAATGGCTTAGCAAAGTAAAAAAAGGGAAATTTTAGCTCACCTTTACGATGAGAGCATGTATATCGTCGGCGTCATACAGGTTAAAGATTAAGGGTCCATGATATTTAATGTTTTTTTCATTTTAATATTTATTTAATAATTATAGCAACTTTAGTGACTAGTAGCTTAACGAGAAATTTTAAAAGCTACATACATGTATTTGTTTACAGTTTTACTATTTCAGCACGATAACTTTTGAGAGAGGACTTTAATAAAGTGATTACAACGCCTTAATACTAGATCTCATGGATTCAACGATACCCTGATACTTTGTTTTTGTATTATTTTAAAAGATTTTAATTTATTCATCATCTTACAAGCATTCACCCATCTTTGACACTTTTTCAATATCTCTCCAAGGTTTGGGAAACCTAATAAATTTAACTCCTTGCATATATTTTTTGTCCTTTTTGAGTGCAGATTCCATGACATGTGTCAATTAATTTACACCACAAAGTAAGATTCAAGCCACTGTTTTGGTCAAAATCACAAACACAATAAAAGGTCTGAAAATGCTCTTAAGGTATTTTATTGTTTTTTGGAAATTATTGTGACGCTTCAGATGCTACAAATATTTATCGTGAAATTTTGGGCTACTAAAGTATTTAATTTTAAATTTTGCTCACCTTTACGATGAGAGCATGTATATCGTCGGCGTCATACAGGTTAAAGATTAAGGGTCCATGATTTAATGTTTTTTCATTTTAATATTTATTTAATAATTATAGCAAAACGACAAATACATGTATTTGTTTACAGTTTTACTATTTCAGCACGAATAAGAGGACTTGTATGTGTCACTAAAATCACAAACACAAAAAAGGTCTGAAATGCTCTAAGTATTTTTTGTTTTTCGCTTAAACTCACAATATTTATCGTGAGATTTTGGGCTATAATATTCTAATTTTAAATTTTGCTCCAGATTGCAAAACAAAATAAATTACTTTTCTGTATAATCTATCTAAAAATGGATAAGGATACAATGTTTATAAGGATAAGGTTTATAAGGATAAGGTTTATAATTAAAGAGTTATGTTATATTAATAAAATATATATTGTATTATGTAGGTCGTGGCCGCAATCGCCAAATCAAAAATAAATGATTTTAAGAAGTTATATTTGTCTTCATCGTCTTTAATAATTAATTACTTTTTTGTATAATCTATCTAAAAATGTGCAAATTTGAGCAGGCGATTTTAATTCAGAATAAAACTTTGAGGATAGCAGTAGGTTATTGCTTTAATACTAGAACGATCTTGTACCGCCTAGTGTGCATATTACAAAAAAAGAATATTGCTTATATTTTTTGGTGAAGTGAATAGGTTAATTAATAAACGAGAAATACTTATCAAAATCTTTTGGTTATTTTAAAGTTAAATCCATATTCAAAATGAATACGTCATCGAACAGGTTCGATGATTTGGTACATAATGGAAAACATTTTTACATTCTCTCTTTAATTTTGTTTAAAACGTACGATTTTTAAGTTTCACTGTCGAAATTTCAAAGAAGGATCAGAATATTTCTTTTTTTTTTTTAAATCAAATTTATTTATCAAGCAATCATGAATAGTTTTCAGTGTCAAACACGGATAATTTAAAGTTAAAACTACTTTCATTTTTGGTGCCAAAATAAAGTAAATACTGATTCTCAAGAGTTTCTCCAGGAACCTCGAGCGATATATCCTAGCTCGCCACTTTTGCTCTCCACTCAAACGCGAATTCCGGTTGGACTGATGTACAACTATAGTCGAGAAAATAAATATTAATCATTACTACGTGAACAATATGAATAAATCGTCAAAACCCCAAAATAATCGCTCCACCAAAAAAAACCCCTATATGTTATAAGAGAGATGTATACTGGAGTATTTTTTTTGTGGAGCGATAATTTTGGGGTTTTGGAAATTTATTCATATTATACACGTCCATGTACATGTCTAATAAGCTACGGGGTTTAATATCGGGGGGGGGGGGGGGGGGGGGGGGGGTCCTGTCCACAAATTCCTGTGCTTCTGCCTTCTACTGGTAAACGACAGCTATATTTATGATATTTTAAAAGTTATTTTATAAATGAGAGATAAGTAACTAAATGTAATTTTCAGATCCAATGTTTTGCTTAAAGAATCTATTTAAATCGCTGGACAAGATTTTATTTATGTTATAATTGCTTTATGATGGAGATTATTCTTTATTTAGAGTTCATATTGACACACTGTTTGTTCCAAACATATTCTAGCATACAGTATAGGGGGAGGGAAACTGGTCCCTCAGTTTTTTTCAAAACATACATCTAACTTTTACTATAAAAATGATCCTTGAAAGGTTTCTTGTTCTACCTCTGTTACAGCAAAGTTCTAAGCAAGGCTATTACTGAGTATTTTGAAAAAAATCTGCCGTGAACCTACCTCTCACGTCCCAAAGGAATGGATGAAAAATGAATAATAGATTTTCAACAAAACATGGGGTGATGTTGAGAAGTAGAACCATGCCTATTTTTCACTGGCTTGATCTTCAATTACGACGTGCACTACTCAGATTATTACACTGACCGTATCGTTCAAGGACTTACCGCATGCTTTTCATAGGCGAATACAATATTTGTGATAAGGGGGGTGGGGTGGATAACTTCGTTCAGGCAGTGGGTCTTAGGAACGAAGTCCGCGGAAGCTCCTGGCTTTTTGTGTAAAACCAGGTACAAAAAAGGGGAATGGGTTACTTATGTACACTATGATATTTCACTTGAAAGAAAAAAAAAGAACTAACAAGACCAGATTTGAAAAATAGCATTTGTACATCCACAAGATTTCACAAAAACAGTCATAAAATTACCATTTATTAATTATAAAAAACCAACGTATTGCACTATTAATATTAGTCATATGTCACTTTGATACTTTGAATTTTTTTTTTTTTGGGGGGGGGGGGGGGTACGACCTCCACACCCCCTTTAATCCGCCATTACTTTTATAAATCGTAATATTATTATAAATATTATCTACAACCTTGTTTATTAAAATACTGAATACAATAAATTATGTTACAGATATGAGTACCACTTTTGGATAAACATTACGCTGAATTATAATTTTTTGAAAAATGCGCAGATTCACAAATATCTGTAGTTTACGACTAAACAATTTATCCGTGCTAAACGAGGGAGGATTTGAATGCCCTTTGATGTCTTTATTTAATAATATCAATGATATTAAAATCAAAATAAAATTCGTTTGCTTGAACACAGAACTTGTTTAAGAGAACTTTGAATTTTTCAAAATGTTTTCATTCATATCACATAATCAGAAAATATTGTTCATCAAGATTAGTATATGCTTGAACCGATACAAATGAGGATTTTTTCCTTTATTTTAATTTATTTTTTGCTGTTTTGGTAGTAATGGAAAGTTGTAAAATTGAAGAAACTTACATATGTGCTCTACCCAACCCTTCCCCTTTGTTTGGGTTAGGACAGTCACGTGGAATGCATGTGTTTGAGAGAGAGAGAGAGAGAGAGAGAGAGAGGGAGAGAGAGATTGAGAGAGAGAGATTGTGACACCGTGCTAAATTGACGGATTTACTTTTAATTCATTCCAGGCTTTAAATGTCATGTTTATGTATTTATTTTTATTAATTTGAAATTCAGTTTTCTGAATAATTCTGTATTGAACGTTGCATTTTACAAATCTATCCCATGTTAATGCAGCTAACGAATTTATTAACAAGTCTTATCGCTGGTAATGATTTACGTGAACCAACAATAAACGGTAACCAGTTGGATGCGGCCGTTGCCTCCAAACTGTACATTTGAAATGGATTCGAACATGAAGGGGAACTTATCGGACGGCTGCGAACTGTAAAATGTGAAACGTTACTACCTATTTAAGATTAAAGGTGTTATTAATTAATAAGAAAACGTGTTGCAGGTGCAAACTTTTTGAAATACTCTGATGGCATGGGCATAAAGAACACTGAAAGTAAAATAATGATCACAGTCAATAGTATGTGACCTCATTGTATTAATCAGGCATATGGTTTCTTTTGGAATATATTTATGGGAAGGCAAGAAATATCGACTGGTATCTCATATTTTACAAATGAAGATGCTGCTGGAAGATTAAGAATGCTGGAGGATACTGACTTATTTCCCCTAAACTTGTTGCAGTTAAAAGAAAAAATAAATAGCAAAAGAAAACGAAGTTTATTTGTTTTAGATACAGGTGACGGTATACACTGTAACAGCACAATATAGGGTAATATTTGGAAACTACATATCTTCTTCCAATTTTCCATTAAATGAAGTGTAAATTAGTCACAAAGTGAATAATATACATTTATTGACTGGGTTCGGGGGCAACATGCGTTTTGTCGGACCCAAGAACCAAACTGTCTGTCCAAGGCCATTAGGCCGAAGGCAGACAGTTTGGTTCGAGGGTCCGACGAAACGCATTTTGCCTGAGATCTCTGTCAATAAATATTTTGTTAATCATTTCATTTTATTTTTTAACATACATGTATTTTGTACTGTATTCCGTAATGTAACATCAGGTCCTTAACTGTTTAACACCAACGAATGAAAATAAGATTAAGCCCTGCGCATTCTGTGACGTAAGCATTCAGAAGACATTAAAACATACAAGACATGTTCATGTCGTTATTAGGACCAGTAAATTTTTTTATTGGTTTAACAAGTCCAGGTAATTTTTATTTTTTGATTAAATAAAGTGATGGGTAATTTCAACCAACATCTCCCCGAGCGGTCCAACATCTCACCCAGCGGTCCATCATCGATGTTTTTACGCCTGCTCAGTAAAACATTAAAAATGTTTGACTTTTTTCGTATAGATTTATATAGGAATAAATTTTTAAAGGTATAACAAGTCAAGTTGTCTGTGTTTTAAATAGGGAATCCTCATTGCTCCAAAAAATCGCCGCCTTGTAACATACATTTTCTTCAAAACTAACCTTTTCGATTTTTGTTTCAAAGAGGCATATTTTTGAAAATCACAAGAATTAAATAAAAATCATTATCCGTGCAAAATGCAACATGTGTGCATAAAAATACGATTGTGACAATAGTGTCAGAACTGGTCAAGTGGTAAGGCGGTTGTACTCATTCATTCTGTTACCTGAATGACTGGTATACATTTTTCGCCATAAAATAGAAGTATGTGTTTAATGTAATATCTCTTGAAAGAGAAAGAGAGAGAGGAAGAGATGCCAAAAGGATAATGGGTAATATCTAAAAATGCATGTATTGCAGAATTAAATTGTTAAGACAAATAAGACATATTTTTTATTTATTCAGTGGCGATGTCTTACAAAATAAGGAATCAATTTAAACATTTTTTTTTATATTAATTTTGTTTTATTTCAGTTCGGTTAATTATTCTGATCTGAATTGAAATGACTAAGGGGACGATCATTTGATTCTAAGAGGGTGCCTGGCACATTTTTTCGAGTCGGATTATTTATTTTCATGTCGGTGCAGGACAGTTTATTTATTTCCAACAAGATCGAGGACAGATTACTTATTTTCTTCTTCACTGGAAAAAAATCTAAGTATTTAATCAAATAAAAAAAATAGATAAAAAAGGAAAACAACAGTCTAAAACCTCTAATTCGTGGAGTGGGGAAGGGGGTTAGGGAGTGTAAAAGCACTGGTCTGGGACGAATTTTTTTTCCTAAGTCGAGAACAGATTTTTTTTTCGACATTTTCGAGGATAGATTTCTTTCGAAAATCACCCCCACCTCCATCACAATCAAATGGCCGTCCCTTAAATTGAAATGTCTAAACGAACTTTCTTGAATTTTGCATCAACAGTCAGTTAGCATTTGAGTTAATTAATGATAAATTGTATTTTGTGACACGGTCATTGTATCACCACAGAACTTATGAAATATGACGACTTTTAACGAGAATGCTGAAATTCTTGTTTCACCAACTTTTTCGTCGATTGATAAATTACCTTGTTTTAGAAATTATTCATATGTAGATAATGTTAGAGATACAAAATCTGGTGCAGGTGACATTTAAGGTACATGTATATTGCTGCATAAGTAAGGGAAGTTGACGATTGAAAAGTTGGTCATTTCGTTTATCATAAAGCTTACAAGTTCTATACACAGAGATTCTATGTATAGAAAATACATTGTAAGTCCCCAAACTTGTACCCTGTGTATTAGGTCCTCAGTTTACATATATACCTTATCTTGTGTGTAAGTCCCCAAACTTAGTTCCATGTGTATTAGGTCCTCAGTTTATATATATACCTTATCTTGTGTGTAAGTCCCCAAACTTGTACCCTGTGTATTAGGTCCTCAGTTTACATATATACCTTATCTTGTGTGTATATATATACCTTATCTTGTGTGTAAGAAGTCCCCAAACTTGTACCCTGTGTATTAGGTCCTCAGTTTACATATATACCTTATCTTGTGTGTAAGTCCCCAAACTTGTACCCTGTGTATTAAGTCCTCAGTTTATATATATACCTTATCTTGTGTGTAAGTCCCCAAACTTAGTTCCCTGTGTATTAGGTCCTCAGTTTACATATATACCTTATCTTGTGTGTAAGAAGTCCCCAAACTTAGTTCCCTGTGTATTAGGTCCTCAGTTTATATATATACCTTATCTTGTGTGTAAGAAGTCCCCAAACTTGTACCCTGTGTATTAGGTCCTCAGTTTACATATATACCTTATCTTGTGTGTAAGTCCCCAAACTTGTACCCTGTGTATTAGGTCCTCAGTTTATATATATACCTTATCTTGTGTGTAAGAAGTCCCCAAACTTGTACCCTGTGTATTAAGTCCTCAGTTTATATATATACCTTATCTTGTGTGTAAGTCCCCAAACTTAGTTCCATGTGTATTAAGTCCTCAGTTTATATATATACCTTATCTTGTGTGTAAGTCCCCAAACTTAGTTCCATGTGTATTAGGTCCTCAGTTTACATATATACCTTATCTTGTGTGTAAGAAGTCCCCAAACTTGTACCCTGTGTATTAGGTCCTCAGTTTACATATATACCTTATCTTGTGTGTAAGTCCCCAAACTTGTACCCTGTGTATTAGGTCCTCAGTTTATATATATACTTATCTTGTGTGTATTAGTCCTCAGTTTATATATATACCTTATCTTGTGTGTAAGTCCCCAAACTTGTACCCTGTGTATTAGGTCCTCAGTTTACATATATACCTTATCTTGTGTGTAAGAAGTCCCCAAACTTGTACCCTGTGTATTAGGTCCTCAGTTTACATATATACCTTATCTTGTGTGTAAGTCCCCAAACTTGTACCCTGTGTATTAAGTCCTCAGTTTATATATATACCTTATCTTGTGTGTAAGTCCCCAAACTTAGTTCCCTGTGTATTAGGTCCTCAGTTTACATATATACCTTATCTTGTGTGTAAGAAGTCCCCAAACTTAGTTCCCTGTGTATTAGGTCCTCAGTTTATATATATACCTTATCTTGTGTGTAAGAAGTCCCCAAACTTGTACCCTGTGTATTAGGTCCTCAGTTTACATATATACCTTATCTTGTGTGTAAGTCCCCAAACTTGTACCCTGTGTATTAGGTCCTCAGTTTATATATATACATTATCTTGTGTGTAAGAAGTTCCCAAACTTGTACCCTGTGTATTAAGTCCTCAGTTTATATATATACCTTATCTTGTGTGTAAGTCCCCAAACTTAGTTCCATGTGTGTTAAGTCCTCAGTTTATATATATACCTTATCTTGTGTGTAAGTCCCCAAACTTAGTTCCATGTGTATTAGGTCCTCAGTTTACATATATACCTTATCTTGTGTGTAAGAAGTCCCCAAACTTGTACCCTGTGTATTAGGTCCTCAGTTTACATATATACCTTATCTTGTGTGTAAGTCCCCAAACTTGTACCCTGTGTATTAGGTCCTCAGTTTATATATATACCTTATCTTGTGTGTAAGTCCCCAAACTTGTACCCTGTGTATTAGGTCCTCAGTTTACATATATACCTTATCTTGTGTGTAAGAAGTCCCCAAACTTGTACCCTGTGTATTAGGTCCTCAGTTTACATATATACCTTATCTTGTGTGTAAGTCCCCAAACTTGTACCCTGTGTATTAGGTCCTCAGTTTATATATATACATTATCTTGTGTGTAAGAAGTCCCCAAACTTGTACCCTGTGTATTAGGTCCTCAGTTTACATATATACCTTATCTTGTGTGTAAGTCCCCAAACTTGTACCCTGTGTATTAGGTCCTCAGTTTATATATATACCTTATCTTGTGTGTAAGTCCCTTTACTTGTACCCTGTGTATTCATGTCGAATCATGTCGAACAAAATTGCTGCGTTTGCTCTCAAGAACATCTTTTTGTAATAGTACTATTGTGGCAAGGCCGTTACTAGGCTTAAATTTTTAGTGAGGCAAGGGATCTGGAGGCAACCAGGATAATTCTCAGGGGGGGGGGGGTGAAACCCGTATTTTCAGGCAATGAAAGACAATCTTTTTTTTTTTTTTTACATTTTGAATTATATTTTTTTTTACATGCTTTCAACACGATAATGAAGCACCTGGTGATATGATCGATTTACAGAAAAGGAAACAAAAGTTTAAAATCTTAATTTTGTTTAAAGATCGAAACACATAATTAATTTAAGTGCACTTTCAGAAAACTCTTAAAATTTTAGTGAGGGATTTGCCTCAGTCAGTGGTACTTACGACATATGTGGCAGAGATACTGCAGAAAAGATCGATGCAGTTCATTCCTCGGGAAAATGTGCATTGTTGACTAGTACTAAAGCGATACATGAAAAGAAAAAAAAAAAAAAAAAAAACAAAACAAAACAAAAAAAATCTTCACGCAAGTAGCAATCGATCGCAACGGATATTCCTAAGCCTTTTCTAATGTCTGAAATATTGGCCTATAGATCAAAGCAGATATCTTCTTCTTCCCATTCAATACAAACCATTTAAGTATTATCGCATTCTGCATTAGGGGTGAGTGTCTATATACAGTGCTCGTTAAAATTAAAAAAATAAAAGATATTAAAAGCGCAGTTGTGATTTCTACTAGAGATTGGCACTGGACAGCTGGGTCTTAAAGCTGTTCAGGGTCTTGGCATCAACTGTTCTTCCTGGTAATGAGTTCCACAGCCGGATGGCTAAGGAGGAGAAGGAGGTCTTGTACACTTCTGTTCTGGTGTGTGGTAGCAGGAATCGCAGGGTGTGGCCTCTGGTTCTCAGTGATGGATGTAGGTAGCTCTCCGCCGGGATGTCCAAAAGATGGTAGACTATCCTGTATAGCATGTTGTCTGGGACTCTTTCCCGACGGATCTGTAGTGACTGCCATTGGAGCTGCTGAAGTATGAATGTTACGCTGCTTCTTTTTTGGTAATATCCAATTGCGAATCTGTCTGTCCTACGCTGTACGTACCGCCTCGATCTTCTTGATGCCCTCCTTCTTGGCCGGGGACATATTCGATGGTAGATCGTACAAGTGTAAATATCAATGTAAATTTACATTTAATTTGCGAAGTGCAACCCCCTTCCCCCTCCTTTTAAAAATCACATGTTTTTAAAGTTGTAATTAAGTAGGATGTCTTGGATTTGGTATTTAATTAGGATAAAAAAATTATGCTACATGTACCTCTCCCTGCGTAGCAAGTAGGCTAGCTTTGCAAGTGGCGGATCCAGGAATCTTGAAAGGGGGGCAACAAGTTTGGGGTCGGTGCCCAAAGCCACACACAAAAAATGATTTATTAAATCTTATGTATATCTAGACTCAAAAGCCCCCCCCCTCGAAATCCGCCAGTATTTGCATACAAGATAGTAGCTTTACGTAGAGGCTAAGTAGCGGCTACGATCTTGAACGCACTCTGTCAACTGTCTTATTGCATAAAATTACGACTGTTTATAACGAGTATTTGATGGACAGTGCTTCCCATTTCAGATTTTGTGTACAAGTTTTGTTGCAGGAAAGACAGTGACTTGATCAAAGTCTAAAATACATTTGAAGCAGTGGCATAGCGCCCTTTACGCAACAACACAAATGAATACACAGATTTTTTAAAAAAGAAAATTAAAATAATAATAGTAATAATAAAAAAAACATGTCGAAAGTTCAATAACGGATTAACATAATTAGGTTATTTTATAAAATCTAGATTGTTTTTATCCATACGTACGAAATATAATATTTTCAGCTTCAACCTAAGATCTTTGAAACAGTGTATAATTATATCGTTTTAGAAACTTTTTTAAAAAGGAATCACTGTCTAGTTTGGAGAGTATGCCAGGGCATCAACAATAGTGGGAAACATGGGATAATTTTAGCATAACGGGCTTCGCCCCCTATGCTAAAATAAACCCATGTTTCCCACTTATTGTTGATGTCTCTGGCATACTCTCCAAACTAGACAGTGATTCCTTATATTTCCATTTCATTGTGAAATAAAATTGAAGACTTAGACATTTAAAATGTAGACTAATAGATTTAAATTACACAAGGACTTCCATGCCAATTTCCATAGTCCTCGCACACTGACGTCAAACACAAAGGCAGCCGCACGAGATTTACATGCATATTTTGCCTTCCTTAGCGTCAGACACAGAGACAGATGCGCATGAGATTTGCATGCGTATTAGGCCTCCTTAGCTGCTGACCTATCGACCTGCCTAATTTACATTCCGGCAGAATTATCAAGAAATAATCTCCCCCAACTTTCAAACAGATATTACAGAGAAAAATGGAAATATTAGAATAACAATGACGATCGAATTTCAGATATAACTGTATCCATTCAAAGCAAAAGCAAATAATAAACGATGCTTTTTACTAATTCCCCTAATAATCACCTAAATTAACTGCGTTGTACTAGCACTATAATTTTAAACAATGAATTTTAAAATGTAGCAGCATTTTCAATGAAAAATATTCATAAGTTTAGTGAATATACCAGTGTATAGTTTTTTTTTTTTTTTTTTTTTTGCATTTATGAAAAACCTACGAAAGCCCATTGAGGCCAGTTCAGAGAAAGAAATATTTTTAATGCGTTTAAATGCAATGATTTTAGCGATTAAACGCAATAATTATTGAGTTATTAACTGTGAAATTTTCGCCTTTTTAAAGATAATTTTAAATTATTTTTACAGGCTTGTATATTTTCCTTCAATCATCTATCCCTTCATCGTCTCAAGCCACGGTCCGGAGTCCGTATATAGCTCTTTCCAGAATGGGAGAGGATCGTACATTTTGGCCGTGGTTTGAGACGATGCTATCCCTTATGCATGCCCATTATCTTGATATAAGAAACACTCAAAAAAGATCAATTCGTAACAATCCAGTGTACAGTTGTCAGTCAGATGGAACAAACCTAAGAAAAAAGCTCACTTTCTCCGAGGACAAGAACAACTCACTCTGTGTTACTCGATACAAGTATTCTCTGCAGCATTGAGCGGCGATGAATTTCAATTGTATGTATTCCTTAGAATTTAATCACATTGCTTTTATTCCATTTGTGCTACTGGTGCTTGTCTGGGTTACATGTAGTGTGTTACGTATTGCTTGAATTATTTGAGCTTAATATATTTAGAATAAGCTATATGTACTTTTGCTCTAGGTCAATGTTCTAATTTTGAAAAAAGTAGGGCTACATCTATCACTATCAGTATTGTACTCCCTTGGATTTCATTTAGGCCTATGTAATTTGCTCACATTAATGGTATGTTTTTATTATATCCACGGAAATATGTTGTAAAATAAATAGACTAGACAAAAGAATAGCATTTCATAAACAGTAGATATTACCACAAAGTACAATGAGTAGTAAAGAAAATATCAGTTTCTAGTACATGTATTACGTTTGGAGATAAAAAGTTCAGAATAATAATGAAAGTGAAATAAAGATTTATGAAAAACAAATTGTAACATATATGTATTCAGCCTAATGTGACAAATCGGAACGGAAATCGACAAGCTTTCTGTAAAGAAAAAAACAAGCCCGGCCGGATAGGTCAGGTCCCTATTTATATTGAACTTTTCAACGCCATTTTGCGATAGTATGATAGAGTTTTCCCGCGTTTCGTAGAATAGCGGGAAAGCATTGTATGATAGAAACGTATTTTATTGGAAATGCCTGTTTATGGTAGGCGTGGCCAAAGGAAGACCAATGAGAAGGCGTTATTTTGTGAGGTGTTGGATCATTCCAAGCCAGTGCTCCGCAGAACACACACGTGTTTTTTATATTTATATTCAAATGAATACGTTTCTATAAATAATATTACAACAATATTGTCATATTATTTGATTTTGCTTTATTATACATGTACATATATGGTGTTTCTGCATACCATGTACTGCTCCGAATGCATGTTCGGCATTCTCCCTTGAGGCATTATTTATACATAGCGACGTGCACATGTTTTCCATAGTTACTCGTCTATGTTTTTTTTTCTGGGCGGTTTTTAATGTCTTTAATAGGGGTACAATGCATAGCATGTAACTTATAGTTACATAATGTAACCATTGCAGTTCTTCATTGATCACATACACATTAGTGTATGACTGTTTGTTATGGATTGTTAGTTAAAGAGATATATGCCGTATTAGTGTTTTATTTTAAAAGAAATAAATGTATAGGTGGTGTCTCATCAAGTCGTAACGGTAAAAGTTATATACTTTCTGCAAATAAGACTATTCCACTCCATCACTTTTAAAAGTTATGAAATATTATTAGGTAAAAATTATTTTCTCTCCGAGACGGATAATAAACCGCCTCTTATTGAAATATTCATGATCACGTGGTTTCGCATGCTCACAGCAAACAATGGTCCAATCTCGTGAATGAACCGAAAAGCATAATGGTCTACTACGTTTTTACTACAAACACGTGAGTTAGGGATTGTTAATACGTGAGCACACCTCAGAGTTGGTTGCTTTTTGTACCGAGGAATAATCACGTGCAATTGTCTTTTCACTAGCAGTACAGCACGGTGAAACTCGAAACAAACGGACCTGTACAATGGAGTGGGGAAAACTTTAATCTTTATCATTGTTAATCATTTGTAGGCAAATATGAACATGGGATTAGTAGATAATAAATGTACATAATGTATTAAGCATGTAAATGCTTGGGAAAATGCATCAAGTCTTTCCGAGAGCGATTTTAAAAAACTAGCCTTTTCGAAAAACACATGTAGAATTTTATGTAGTAACCCATAAATGCATTAAATGCAACTCATTGAGCTGATTGGTATATTTGTCAGTCATATTGGTTCCTCACTGATCAGACGTCACAAAAATATTTTCCTCGACCTGATTTTTCTCGCGATGCTTTTCCCGCGCACACGCGCAGATCCAGGATAAACGGTCAGTCCTTTATAAATATGCATGAGAATATCGTGTTCTTTTCCGGACCAGTACTTTTTTAATACCGAATAATATTTCGTCGAATTTTCAAGAATGCTTCAATTTTTGATAGCTTATCATAATTCAGAAATTTTTGTTCGGTTTCAGCTGTGCAAAAATACTGCTTAACACGGCACACATATCTTTAAGCTTACAGCTTAAGTGTTGTATTATTTGTCTATTTTGAGGCAAAGTCTGTCAAATAATGTGTGAAGAATATACTTATATAAAGCTGCTACAATAAGGAAAACATATTTGAAAAATAAGCCAACTTTACACATATTATGTAATTTTGAATGTTTGATATGAGGAATATCATTTAAAATTGATCACATTAAAGCAAACACGTTCTTTCATGTAATACTAGCCTAAGTACTTTGCATTTCTTATTATTATTTTCACACTGCATGTGAAAAAAATATCACTTATATTCAATGGACGAAATATATTGCAAGAATTCCACTGTTGACAATGATGTATGTATTGTCTTAATTCATGAAAACAAGAAATGCTTTGTTAAAAGAGGATTTAGTGGAGTTGTAAGTTTTGTCAAAACTCAGCATTTTTTTTGTTAATATTTAGTAGAACTACGATTGTATAAAGATAAAAAAAAATATTTCGAGTTAATTTTCTGATGTAAAAACCTGGAAATCCATGTGCTTACAGGGCTTCGCTATAAATGGTTTATCGAGTCACTGAGATTTTTTTTATATACATATAATAAAATAATTCCATGGTCATACATGCATAGTCAGGGAGATTTTGCTATAATTTATAAAACTGATTCCTGGACTAAATCCGTTATTTTGCGTAAACGGGGGAGAAGGGATGTTGGCAGGTATAACATAATAGTGGTGCTGTGGAGCCGTAATAAAATGTAAAGGGTAAATTTAAGAAGCCGTTTTCCTTATGTATATATAGTGAAGCAAAAAAATGTCTTTTGAACACATCCACCTCATTCCTTTAAAAAAACGTAAACCCCACCAACAGCGCATAGAAATAGATTATTTATAAACGTTTGGGAAATGATATAACATGTTTTTTTTTCTTTTTTATTTTCATTTGTTATTGCTTATTAAGGAATTTCTGGATTGGAAATTTTTGGACTAAGGATAACCCTTTCCCACATTGAGAAATCCCTGAATCCGCGCCGGAATAAATAAATAAATAAACATGTCCAACCATCTTCCAAACTTAAATTTATAAATATGTCCCCATTTCTGTTCCTTGTGTATGAGGGACTGAGTAAAGGTCCCCAATTCTGTAAGCTTATGAGAAGTTGGGTCCCCTACCTTTACACAGAGGTCCCCATATTGGCACTTCCGGGTCCCCATTTTCTAAATTTATGAATATATCATTCTAGCTCAAAGACTCAGTTTATTTACTTATTCCAGGATACTTACGGGGTAAAATAAGTTAAACAATACCAATTCTGCCACGAAATCGCTTAGTCCCCATTTTAAGATAATAACATGAGAAAAAAATCTGTCATTGAAATGTATTGGGTTTTATAACGTAATGAAAATTGGATAATGAATTCAAAAAGTTACTTGCTAAACTCAATTTTGGACCACATATTTTTTTCTAAAGAAATATAAATTGGAGTCTTATTCATTACTAAAATTAAAGATAAGAGTCTATGGTATAAATAATATTGATAGACACATCCAGGTTTTGCGTATCTGGTACATATAAAACAAAATAAAAACGTAGTATTTTTTTTACCCCCATGTTGACCTTTCTGCACTTAAAATTGAACACCAAAATAGGACTAGTGGAGCACTAAAAAATTTTGGATGTTGTCATGTGTAAACACTTGCTTTAATAAGTCTATATGCAAAAAATAATAAAAATCCATGACATGCGATGTGCCACCCATTGCCTGATTTTCAGTGGACTGCCTCTTAAATAGCATATGTCATTTGATGGTCAGTCTCCTTTCTAAAATCAATTTGGTATAGATTAAGTTTTTAAGATTAATTAGTTAAATTGATATATTTTTAAGATACATTTTTAAAATATCATGTGACCAATTTCATATCATCATGTCCATCATGAAAGATGTGTGTATATGTGTATGTTCCAACTGTTTCTAAGAAAATAGTGAACACCTCTTAATAGATCCAAAAATATTTGTGAAATTGCACCCTACTCTGAAACACCCGCGGGGGTATTTGTCCCTATTGGACAGTTCTAGTTAATTATTAAAAAAATCAGTTGTTAACCGGCAAAACGGAATAATCCAGTTAAAATTAATTAGTTTTATATAAGGCTAACTCATTTGAAATAAATGAATTCATAAGTTTGCAAACGTTACAGTTTTGCAGATTGGAGAACTCTCAAAAACAAATACAAGTGTCCGTAAGGAACTGCAGGTTTTTTTTATGGAGGGTCCTTCTGCCGTCTTGACCCTTTGGGGAGAGAGAGCAGAACAATCCTCTATAACTTTAGGAGCAACCTACATTTGCAACATAAAGGCATATATAGTATTAAATTTTAAAGAAAAAATCATATACAGGCATGGAACATTCTTCACCTTCTGTGAATTCGCATATCAAGTATTTTAAATACATGCTAAGTAGAATAAAATAAAAAATACGATCTTTTCCAAACCTGGTCAAGAGACTGAGATAACAAGGAAGGCATATTAAGTGTCAATTTTCAGTATGAAACAGAAAAGGAAAAATTAGAGTTCATTTTTATTTTGTTTCATTAGTATGCAATAAAAACAGGAAAAATTGCAACTTCCACTTTGTTAATCTTTTACTAAGTATTCAAAAGCATGAATTATTATAGTCACAAAGGATCGCACAGAAATCGTAACTTTACCATTAAAAAAAAAATAACTGTTATATTCAAATGTAGAAAAAAATGAATATTATAGCTGTACGTACCCACCATACGAATAGATACGAGGAGCTCGTGTTTAAGGGGATTTTATATTTTTAAAAAAATCAAAAGAACGATCGAATGCACACTTCTCTAAAGTTACTCCACTAGTCTAAATATAATTTACAGTACGTATATCCAAATAAACACATAAAATTCTTTTTTTTTTAAGTCTTTTGGCGCAAGGACTTCGGCCGTCACCGACAGCTTTGGGTATCGGATCCTACGAAGTTCCACAGAAATTACACATGAAAATCGGCTGAATTCTATTAACTGTGTGAGGAATATGTTTATTTAAATTCCCCGATACCAATACCAATATGCCATGTGTTCTTTCAATAACAATTATATCTGAATAAAAATTAGACCACCATTCGGTAGTTAAAAACGACCTCGATATGAGCGATTGACCAAACGGGGGTTAAATGACCATTTGGTGGCATGTGCCAAACCGGGTGATACATTGGGGTATATTGATCGAGGGCGAAATCCTCCATTAGTCTGAGGTTTGAGACATCTCAGAATGTTTTATGTACATTTCCTCTTTTTCCGAACTTCTTCATAACCCCCCCCCCCCCCCTCCCCCAGCAGACGTACAAGTTCTTCATATGTTAGCTCTTCAAAATCTGCACCGATTTGTCTGGAAGATTAAGTATTCCCAAAAATGTTAACAAATAACTTGATAGTCGTTTTGTAATTTTATCCTCAGAGTTCTTCACATATTTTTTAAATCTTCCTCACTAGTACTCGTAACATTTCAAGCTTTCGAATCTTTCGACACCGTATTTAACCGACATGAAAGTAGAACGAGACAGCTCGTGCGAGTCAATATTCAGTTTCACTGTTCATTATATAAAAAAACAATGACTTTGTATTGGCCAGTCAGATTACCAGATTTCACAAAATTATGTACGTACATGTGATATTTTGTAATAAAATCCAAAGTGACAGAAATGGTCACTTTTAAGCCCAACTACCATCAACTTCTTCCCACCCTTTTACTGTTTGAAATCACGAGAATCAGAAAGATCTAGAAACACATTTTGCGAGGGATATGGCAATTAAAGTCAGTTCCTGTTTACTGCCAATTTTACTTTTAAGCCGGATCTACCCTATAAAATTTGGATGGGTCAACCTACACCACGAGTCTTTAATTTAAATCACAATGTCATTAGCCGTGATAGATATATTGTTATCCTTTAACATCAAAATCCCCATTCTACGAATCAAGATCAACTGCTTCTATCGTTTTCCAACGCTGTCGATATTTTTTGACACACAAAAGACTTAAAGGTGATTAAAAACGAGTACTTGAAGATTTCGTCAATATCATTTTATTTTCCTCTTGGGATACTACAAAGACCTTCCTTCAGATTTAAGTTTTATCTTGTCAAGACACAAATTCCTTTAATGTTTTAAAAGGAAATTTTATTCAATTTACAATAAAATCTGCTTAAAGAGAACGCAATAAATCGATGCTTGATTTTTTCCATTGTATGCATGTCTGTATTATGCAATTTTATAATGAATCTTTGATACTGATTGATTTATATTGATTCTACGCTGGGCATTTGTGAACTGAAAACCTGTGAAAACTTGATTTGAAAACACATAAGTTACCACTTGCCTTAAGTTACGTTCATTTCGCAGGGACCAGAGACAATGCAGAAGGAAATAATTTTTCAGGCCATTATTGCAACTCTGATTATCAGTGTACAAGTTAATTGTCAAGAAAGTATAAAACATAGTTTCTTTACATTTCAACATGAACGCAGGTTACAGGGAAAAATGATAGACTCCTACGGGAATTATAGTATATTAGACTGTGTTAAGGAGTGCTCAAGAACAAAGAGGTGCAAATCGGTGAATTATTACAAAGGAGCAAATTATTGTGAAATTAACTTCGAAAGAAACATGTTTGGGCCAGGGATGAACAGACTAAGCCCGGGCTGGATATACACCGCCATGAACAACTTGGATAAGGTAAACATACAATTAATGTTAGAGAAGACAATATTGTTTCAGCTGCTTCAAAAGCAATGTTATAGATTTTAGAAAAAAGACATGAAGAAAATGGTATTGTGAAATTTGAGTTTCACACTGACAATATATTAAGGGACGATGTTTCTTCGGGACCAGGTTTCCCAACACTGTTGGAATCCCTATGAGTACTTATTGTGCCACCATACTTGCAGGCTTATTTTTCTTTTCATATGACACAATGTACTTGCTCTAGAATTACTATCAGAAAGTCTATCATGCGAATTTCCGTTAACTGTCAGTCATGTACGTTTGGAATGTACATATTTTTCTCCTACTCGAAGTAGACTTTTTAAAAATATCCAAACGATGCATGAACTTTTGACAAATAAAAATGTTTTTACACTTCGCTCGTAACCTACGGCCATTGAGCAGTGAAGGATGACGGGATCTTTATCGTACCATTGTCTACCTTGACAGGGGGGGTGACGGGATCTTTATCGTACCATTGTCTACCTTGACAGGGGGGGGGGGGGGGGGCTCTACGAACTAAGGTTCCTTGACATCAGCCACAACTTAAACCACTTCCAAAACTATTATTAAGTTTTGTTCGCCGTATATATTTGTGATTCTTGTTACATTCACAGATTACTAAACCTTTCAACAAATATTTTTTTTTTTACCTAGACCTTGGTTTCAGATGCATATTTTTAAATGTCTTAGGGTTTCTTACTCATACTGTATTCATATGATTGAAAATAAATCATTTTTTTTTTCATTATGATTTTCAGGGTCTTTTGGTATCTTGTTCAGCTTCAGCCGGTAAGATGAATGAGAAATGCATCCGTCCACAATCTCAGAAATCCAAATGTGTCGTGTCTGGTAAGGTTTAATGTTGACTGTAACTAAAAACACAAAATTTTAATGCACTTTTTTTTAAATATAGTGTGCCCCAATTTTCTCATTGAAAGTAAGAAATATCTGATTAGGGCCCCTCCATAACTATGCCCATTATTCTGTCTGATTTTTTGTAATGCACATGTATTTATTTCTGTAAAAAAGCTTTTGCAAAAAAAACCCTATTCCGTTTCAATGATTTTACGGACGCATAAAAAGAGAACTTGAAATATGTGTAGTCTGCAGAACTATCAATATAGATTAACAATTTAATGAAC
Organism: Saccostrea cuccullata; assembly: GCF_032062105.1. Lineage (NCBI taxonomy): Eukaryota > Metazoa > Mollusca > Bivalvia > Ostreida > Ostreidae > Saccostrea > Saccostrea cuccullata. Next base: position 154,207 of record NW_026922317.1, on the reverse strand, counting down.
TTTAATACCAAGGCAATTTTCATTGCATACATAATTGAAATATACAGTCTACAAACTTTGTTTTTTTTTCAATTATTTCTATTAGATCTTCTACAGGTTGAGCCATTTTTAAGTGTTTTCTTATTGATCCATTACGGAATAAAATCTCTTTTCATGTTTCTACTAGTGTAATACTGTATAAACCAAGACCGTTTTGCAGTGGGTAAAGGCACAAAAAAGATTTCACTGTTCAATGAACAAATGTGTAGCACTCCAGCAACAGGTGTTAAAACTTCTCGAAGGGGTTTCAAACAAACACAATTTTGGGAATTTAATAAAACGAATCTACGACCAATTCACATGGGGTCAGAGCAAAGAAAGAACTGAAAGAGATACGTTTTTTGTAAAGATAGAAATGTAATGTAACTAATGAAAAAATAAAGTTGCAGAAAGCCATAAATTCTGGTCAGTTAAATAGTTTTACAGTTTCGATCAATTTGTTGTGTTGCTGCGCATTCGTGCAAAATATGTGAATTTTGACACTTTAATTGGGAAATCGATTGTTCCCAGACAGATTCCCGCTCTTCGTTGTTACTCTTCTACCACTCCAAAAAGCCCTTTTATCTGTTGCAACAAATTCAGTGTAAGCTTTCGAATTCTTTTACATACATATTTGCATACTATATTATTTTTTAGAAAATACCTGATTACTGCAACGTTCTCTATCCCAAAACATACACCGTCTCTTCCTTTAACCTGAAAGGTAAAATTCAAAATCAATAAAGCTGCTCATTTAGATTTATATCTTTTTCAGACTGTGGGATCCCAACCATAAATAATACTACGTGGGATGTACAAGATGGAGACGGTATAGGACTATTTAAAGAAATGCACCTTAAATGCCACGATTCCTATCAACAGCGAGGATCGGACAGGATTTTATGTCTCGAAAACGGGACGTGGAAATCGGACCTGCATTGTCAAGGTATTTTTGCTAGTTTTTCTTTCACATATTGAGACGCCACCTCTTGTCGTTCGATGTCCGTAAAAAGAAAACATCAGTTATTTCGTTTTTAGCCCAGCGAGCAAAAAAATAACCGGCTCTATGAAAATCAAATTTGTAATGATATTTAGGAAACCGGAGTATATTGTGAGAGTTTTCAAATTATACAGTAATCATGATATGTTCAGCAGAAAACATCATTTTTATAATTCGGATTTATCAGTATGGCTTTTTGGTCATTAAATCTTCCATATGTTTAATGATGCAATTGGCAGTATTCTTATTTTCTATCCATTTCAGCTGCTACAGATTGTAAAAGCCTTTATGATAATGGTAACACTAACTCCGGCGTGTACGACATTAACCCCTCTGGTGCAAGCTCACGTCCTGTCAGAGTGTTCTGTGATATGGGCACACTGCAAGGAGGATGGACGGTATCTATGTTCATGATTGATTGATTGTTGTTTTACGTCCAATCCAAGAATTTTCCCTTGTGTAGAGACGTCATCATTTTCATGTACCGGCAAAGGGCTTCAAATTCAGACCTTTACTCCGCATCCAGGGCTGTTGAGCGGTGGGGGATATTTATCTTCCCATCGCCTGCTGTTACACTGTACCTCGGTTTTCAAGGTCTCATCTGCAGGACCTGCAACTTTCACTTCAAGTGCCGAGTGCACGGCGAAGGAATAGTTCCTACTCATTTTCTATCGACTTAGGTCAGTCGCGGCCCAAATTCAAACTCGTGACCTCCCGATCACGGAGCAAGCGCTCTACAGATTGAGCTACCGTGATCGGTCTTATTAAAGTTATTATCATAAATACTTGTGGACTGCATTGTCGACGGATTCTTTCATTATTTCATGACAAAAAGCTCACAGCAGATGTAAGCGGAGGATGCTCACTCCTCAATGGCACCCTAACCCAAATTGGATTGTGTAGAGGTCCATGGTTGCTGTGATTTTGATTGGTATTGTTTGAATGCAATTCTTAGCTTGACTACCGTTTGTTATATCTATAGTTCATGATAAAGAGAAGAAATATATCTCACCTCGATCTCTAGTATATTAAATGTAATCAATCCTGATGATTCATATTAGTTACAGGTTAGAGGGTTAAAACACTGAAAATGGGATTAGTTAAAGGGTAGAGGGTTAAAACACTGAATATGGGATTAGCTAAAGGGTAGAGGGTTAATAAAACACTTAACATAAAATCAGGGTCATTACGAAGCTATTCGTTTTTAATACTTGACTAGGACGTTGTCATTTTGTAATCGATTACGGCGAAGCAAACGGGAGAGGAAATATCTTATGTGAACAGAGAAACATCATATAGATGTAACAAACAAATGGATATAATGAGTTCGTTACATAATATGCACGCATCATCAACTTTCCTCTTATTTCGGACAAATTCCTTTTTGTAATGCAGTAAAGTCGAAGAAGATTGAAATAGTATGTTTGAGTATTTTTTTCTTTGCTTGTGATTTTTTTTTTCAAGCAAGTTTTTTTTTTTCTTGATTTTCCATGACAGCTTCCTCTTTCAAAAACGATTCTACGTCACTGTATAACCATGTAGTGACTCAATATGATATGATATTCATGTATTTTTAGGTCACCTGAGTAAACTCAGGTGACCTATTGCTATCCGTTTTCGTCCGTCGTCGTTCGTCGTTCGTCGTGCGTTAACATTTGAACATTTTCAGCTTCTTCTCTGCAACCACTGAACCAATTTCAACCAAATTTGGCACAAAGCATCTATGGGCGAAGGGGAACAAAAATTGTGAATTTCATGATCCCTGCCCCCCTGGGGCCTGAGGGGTGGGGCCAAAACCACTAAAATTAATGCAATCTTTAAAAATCTTCTTCTTTACTCCTGGACATCAAGCAATCGAACTGTTTGCATGATTGTAATCAGCATTGAGTCCTCTACCAAAATTATGAAATTCATAGCCCTGGGGTCAGGGGTTCTAGTGCTAGGGCGGGGCTAAATAAGTAGGTAGTGAAAATGCATTATTTCTTTGAAAATCTTCTTCTCTGCTCCTGGGTATTAAATAAACCAACAAAGTACATAGCTATGATGAGCAAGAGTGCCTCTACCAAAATTGTGAATTTTATGGCCCCAGGGTCAGGGGTTCTGGTGCTAGGGCGGGGCTCTATTAATTATATAGTGAAAATACATTATTTCTTTGAAAATCTTCTTCTCTGCTCCTGGGTATTAAATAAACCAACTAAGTACATAGTTATGATGAGCAAGAGTGCCTCTACCAAAATTATGAATTTTATGGCCCCAGGGTCAGGGGTTCTTGTTTTAGGGTGGGGCTCTAATGATTATATAGTGAATTGCATGAATTCTTTGAACATATTATCCTTTGCTCCTGGTTAATATGCTAATGATCTAATTACATATTTAAGGCCAGGATTTATTTTATTTTCAGTTGTACAAAGCCTCCGCTCAAGGTTTTGAATTTTCAGAAAATTTTTTCTTTCCGATGTCAAATATGAGTCGGGATCGAGATTTCAAATTTACGAACTCGCACTTCCGGTTTTAAGATGAAACGGCGGGTAAATAAAGCTACAAGCCTACATTTGAGAAGATAGCTTGGTTTAGTGTAAAATTCATCGATACGAGTGCCATTCAAAACGTTTCACCCGTTCAAAGGACAAATAAAATGCTGACGACTTTGTTGCACAATGACATGCTGGTGAGATAATTATGTATTCGTTTCAAGTTTCTGTCTGTAAATTATTTTCCTCCCCCAGGTTTTAAACTGCCCGTGGTAGCTATTGCATATTGCCAGCGACATTGTTTAGGTCTCTGTCATAGCTTACAGTCTAAGCATCATTCTTCAGATAAGGGTTGCTTATGCATCAGATGTAATGAATAAAACTATGGGAGAAGTTAAGTCCATTTGAGGTCAGAAGAAATGAACAATAACCTGAAGAAATAAAAAAAAATCAACTATTAAGGCAAGAATATACAAATATATACAGGCATGTAGTATCATTTGTATCAGCCAGAGAAATTATTTTACACTTAATTGAAAAAATGTTCACCGTATTCCCCAATACTCCCTGTCTGTTTTATGATAGGAATTATAATTTTAGGCATCAAGTAAATTTTAGAACAATGTCTACACATTCACCTAACACATTAAAAAAATGAAGAATAGAATGGAATAGATTTTATTATTCCAGATCAGGGCCCTTGTGGGCATATTACATACATGATTATTAAACAGAGCATATAATATAGTTATTAACAAAATGTGATGTGTTCTTAGTACATGTATATACTTAATCAATTTACACATGGTTCATAAGTTGAAATAACTGCTAACATGTGAACTGTAAGAAGATATATTGAAAGACTTTTAAAGAATTGATTTTTTAAAATATTTTTGACCAACATCACAAAATTTATATAACTGGCCCAAATGATGGCAGATGATGAAATAAGCAATTAAATGTTCTACTTTCGTATTTGTAGGTATTATGTGTCCAGTGGTAAGGAGCCTATTAGAATAGCATAAAAAAAGAATGTACAATTGATTTATCAAAATTTTTTTTGTTTCCTTTTCCTTCGAGACTTTTTTATTCTCATGTTCATAACTAAACCTAAACATAAAAAAAAAATGCTGGCCTTATAATGAAGAGAGGGGCCTCTTTCAAAATAGATAAATTCAGGGCCACTTGGTCAGGGGTACCATGGGGGTACTTTGACTAAAAATAAATTAATGCTTTGAAATCTGCCCTTTGATAAGCAATGGTGCCTCTTATCAAAATTTGTGAATTTCATGGCTTTTGGATTAAAACACGAACCAAATACGATCGCTGGAAAGTTGTTACATGATACTCAGGTGACCTATAAGGCCTGTGGGCCTCTTGTTCAGATTAGTTATCTCATAATACGCATTCTCATGTTTATTTCTTCTTGCACAATTTCTTTGCATTAACACATATACGGACATGCCTTCATTTGTTAAAGATTATCCAAAAACGAGTAGATGGAGTCCTCAGTTTTGACCGTGTGTGGTCTGAGTATAAAAATGGATTTGGGGAACCGGAAGGGAATCTTTGGATAGGTAGATACAAATAACAGCTTTTTAAAAAAAAAAAGTTTTTTTTAAAATCCAATTTAAATGTTTTAAATTGTTTCTCTTCTTTTGTTATGAAGATTAAACTATTAAATATGTGAAGATTCCATTTGTTTACGGGAGTTGCTTTGTCAGAATTAATACTTTAGAAATGAATAATGTTTAAGTTGTTTTAATCCCTAAATATTGTTATAGTTTTTTTAATCCTAATAAATGTTTAAAAATTGATTTTTCATGAATATTTTGAAAAAAAAAATCAGTGTAACTGTGAAGGATAAATTTCCTTTTATGAACGAATACTTAAGGTAATTTTGACTTTTTGGCTCAGATTCGGATTTAAATGAAAAGTTAATTATATATCATGATACTTTTTTTCAATATTTACATCGAAACAGGAAATGACGTAATCCATCAGTTAACAAAGGGAAGGAACTCGTCCCTCAACGTTTCGATTACATTAGTGAATGGCAGCAGCTTGTATGCGTTGTATGACAGATTTTCTGTTTCCACTGAAGCAGACAAGTATAAACTCTTCTTAGAGGGGTATTTGGGGGGAACATTAGGTACGTGAAATGTATACATTTACAAAAACTAAAACGAGAAAAGAATGAAATAGGGAGAGAGAACAGCGACTGATTTTTTCTGTTGTACATACATGTAGCTTAAAATATCTTTGAACTAAGATTTGTTTACCGTAATTAATGCATCTTCCTCCTGGAAATAAACGAACTACATACGTAGTTAATTAAAGAAGTGATGCACTTTAGATATTGTGAATTTCGTGGCCCCGGGGTCAGGGATTTGGGTGTTACATAATACCGGGCTTTAGATAATATACACTGTAAATGCATTAATTCTTTTTAAAGCTTCTATGCACTTGGATATTTACAAATCAAAGTACTGAATCGAGGTGACGTCTTCCAGTAAAATGTCAAATTCACCCTCAAATAACTGGCATATACAAAAATTTAAATCTAGGAGAAACCTCACTAAAAATCAATGGAAAGAAAAAAATTAGCAACACGACGATGCATTTTTTAACTTATTTGATTAAAAAAACTTAAATAGTTATCCTTAAGAACCCGTCACCATAACCTCGCATTTCTCTTCAAATTAAATTATCATTTCAATTGTTTCTTGTTACACAGTAATAAAGATGAACATTATATTTAATGACATAAACAACAAAGAGCAGAACTGGGCTTCTATAAAACCACTAAATAGAACATGTATCCTGTCAGTGTCGTTATATCCAATGTGTCCTGACTCAGCCTCTATATTATGCCAAAGAATCCCGTAAAATGAAACTTTTCTTGCCTTTTTCTTAAATTTTAAACACGGAAAATTGTTTTAAAGATTTCATATAGCATTTTATTATACGTCATTATAAATATTCTACACAACACGTTATCTGATTGGTTCTAGGTGATCACGTGATAGGGCCGTAAAACTTCTTATCCCGCTTCAGACAGATTACTGATTGGATAAAAGCTAATCAAATGACGCCCTGAAATTTTCCGTATTACGTCGCCGTCGAGGAGTAATATGAAAATCGGGCACGCGATTCCGTTCGAAGCGTTGTTATTGTAAATAAAAATGGCGGCAAGGAAACGGTTTACGTAGGTAGTTTAGTTGAATTTCTTGTTACCGTAACGATATTTTATGTTGATTGTTATTGGATTAAAACTTAATATTTTCATAATATGCACAATTTTTTTTTATTGAAAAAGGTCTTCAGCGACTGTGTAACTAATAATATTTCACGGCCGTCGGCATGCTTTTCATCATATTCCACCTCTTCGGATACTTAGTGCATTTTCCCGCAGTAATTATTTTTCGTTTAAAGAAAACTTCCGAGAGTAGTAGATGTCACAATGGCCTGGTTTGCGTCACAAAATTGATGATAATGTGTTGACCAAATGGTTTTAGTAACTTTACGTTAAAAATGAAAGTGAATTTGAGAGCGGTGCCTAATTTGAAATTTTATATTTATCCAAAGGTTTTGCTTGTTTCGGTATAATAAACAATTCATTGCATGAATGTTCTGGAAACATGAAGACTTATTCAGCCAAGAAATATATTCCTCTCGGGCGAAGCTCTCTGGGAATATGATTTTTCATGGCTGAATAAGTCTTCATATTTCCCTCACTATCATGCAATAAATGTATAGTATTGCATTTTTAGACAGGCATCAGCAATATACACAAATAACGTTTTTCTACCGTATTTCATATGTAAAAATGTCGCGCTTATAACGCGTAGTACATTCCTGCAATTGTACAAATATATAACAAAATAAAATAAATTAGCCGTATTCAACATGGTATTTATGTTGAACCTTCATAAAAATGACTGACAGGTAAAAATGAAAGGATCATTCAGCCAATACGAAAATAGTGATTCTCGGTATATTGACTTCATTATATTTCACTCCCAAGTGTTAGTATTGTGAAAGTTTTGTTGAATTTATTGAATACCATGCGAGATGTACTACAGCATTATGAATAGAGCTCAACGAAGAACATGTACTTGTGCAAGATTTCTCTTTTTGTTATATTGCACAGGTGACGGTATGGTAGACACCGGGTATGCTGGTCGAGATCTCTCTGGGGTTTATTTTTCTACGCCAGACCGAGATTATGACAGGTTCTTAAGAGGAAGCTGTGCTAACATCTGCAAAGGAGGCTGGTGGTTTAACAATTGTTACAATGCCTTTCTTAATGGTCCCTGGGACCCAGGATACTGGACAAAACCATGGTCTCCTGCAGTTATATACGGGGCCTCTGTCAAGAAGACAACCATAATGGTCAGGCGTCATTAGGTTGGAACATAACAAAGTGTATGGGTTAGATTGAGTGATTGATTTCTATTTCGCCGAGTCGGCTATATTTCGGCACGGGGCACCATTTAACGTCCCGTCCGACGGACTTAGATTTTCTTTTAAAAATATGTAAACTGTTATAAATATTGTATAAACTGTTAATAAAAGAAATTGATATATGTACATTAAGATTACTTTAAAATTTTATTCAAATTTTACTGTAATAATCTGTTTCTTTTAGATATTCTAAAATTTATAAACTTGAACATTTGTAAAAAGTTCATACATTGTTTTTACATTTCAAAAAAAGTCTACTTCGAATTGGTGTAAAATCGGAACATTCTAAAAGTACGTAATATAGATATCGGACAGTCGTAGGATATACATTCTGGCTGTAACTCTCTATTCAATAAATATGCATGTGTAATTTTTGAATGACCAATACTTATTCTTGATATAATTACTTCGTCTTGACGTTTCAGACCGAAGTCATATGATTTGTTAACTTTGTTTTCAATAGCATAAAGCTCCCTTTTATCACAAAAATTCCAATAAATTTGCCAAAGATAATCAACATTAATTTTAATTAGATATTTCGAATCGGTGTAAGAAATTTTGAATAAAGTAATTTCATGTTCAAGTGCAGTTTTTGCTGCACTGTCAACCTTTGTGTTTCCAGGGATGCCGATATGCTTGGAATCCCAACAAAAATTAATTGTTTTACCCTGTTGGGTGAAGTGATAATACTGAATTAATATACATGTATTTATAATATAAGGGTGACAAAGATTCTTATTTTGAATTGATGGTAAGCAAAAAATGGAGTATAAAAAGTAAATATGTTGTCACTGGAAGATTTTATGTATTGCATCTACAAAGTTGATTGGCAAATCCCCCTTTTTACTCTCCATATTGTTTTTTTAGAAAAAGGTCCGAATATATCGTGCAATATTACTCACATATCATGCAAAATATTCGCGCACGTAAGTCGGATAGTGGATGTTAAAAATCCAACACTATGTATGGTTGATAAAGTTTGCAATAAGTTTTCAATATTTTTTGAAAAATAATTCTAGTGAAAAAAGGTGTGTTGCGTTTTTAAAGTCAGTCATAATATATTAAAGTATCACCCTCCGTGCCTTGTTTTCTTTCCTATTTCAGGCTGCTTCAGACGCTTATATCATACAGGTCGGTATAACGAATGAACCAATGAATTAATTAATTCACATACCTCCGTTTTTCTCGATTCTTTGTTTTTGCAGTTTTATACAGCTTCATGTGTACAGGACTTTGAATGAAACGCCGTTGAAGTTTTAAGTTACTTATACATGCCTATATACTTTAAAACATAATCCTATGTGATACAATTTATAATTAATTTTTTTAATTTAAAAAAGGATGATGTTTTTCATGAAGGAAGGATTGATTTTGAAGTGAATGCAACAAGCCTGTTTAATGCTCACGCATTGCACTTCTCATTTTTAAATTTTTTTTTTCTTAAATGACTTTAACACATGTTTAATCATTTCATAAAACGATAATGGTGTTTTATATTACAGCACCGTCTAAATAATATAAAGATTTAGTTTAAATTTTTCCTACTCAAATGTTATAAATGTAATACATGAAAATAAGTCATTTTTTTAAAAGAAGGCATAAAGTGATTTATCGGCAGGCGGGCTGTTTATTATACCGGTATAATTGTATAAAGGCCAATGTCAATTGTAAATAAAATTAGATAAAGAACAATAGAAAGTATTATTTATTTTTTTTTAGTATTAAACTATATAGAGGACTGGGTAATATTTATAAAGTAAAATTGGATAAATAACACAACGGTCGTGAAACTAGAGCAAAGTTCCTTGCAAAGCAACGAGTAGGTATTCCGTCCTGTTTGACCAGAAGTAACTTTTATTTTTAAAAAAGAGAAATGACGTCTCTAATGATTTAAGTACAGGTCTCTGTAAGAATCAGACAAAAGGTGAATCATGAGGGTTCTCAGAATTTGATGATTTTACACACATAGGTTTCTCTTACCCTATGAACCACGTATGTAAAATGAAAATTATTTTGGGTCCTGGTTACTATGGAAACATGGCCAAAGAAATTTTCCCTAGCAACCGGTCAATTTTCCATGTTTATGGACAAATATATCACTAAAATTAGAGGCTTGAAATTGAATGTGAATATTACCAGAGGAGTTCTTAAATAATGTTATCATAAAGATAAACATTTCAAGTGATAAAACCATGTAATACATACAATTTTTATTTCAAGATATTTCTTTTACGGGCAATGGAAGATATGCATGTATTGCATTTTTTGCTGATTCAGCATTTTTGTTAATTTGGGCAATTTTCAAGGCCATATATCTCAAACTTCTTGCACAATACAAGAGTATGGTATATTTTACATAAAGGCAGAGGAATATCCTTTTTGGAATTTAAATTCAAAAACGTGTGTTTTTTAATATTTACAATTGGTTGCCTAGCAACAAAAATGGATGTTTTGATTAAGAGAAAGAGACAAATTGTCAAATATGCGAGTTATTTATGGAATTAAATCTTATCGGTGGATACCAAAATCAATTTTTAAAGTAAAAACATATTTCTGAGACTTCTTCATGAATCCAGGAATATTTTGCATATACTTATCGCCATAGTAACAGAAAATTCCCCATAGCAACAAAGAAAATAAATCCACTTTTGACATGCACTCATTCACAGATTTGATTATTTTCGTCTAGAAATGATTTGGTAAATATTAAAAAATAGTGTTGAACTTTAACAATATTAATTTTTGATCTTAATTAATGCATAGCAATATTACTGAGCTTATAACATTAATAAAATTATACATTACAAGGAGCTAAAGTTATTTTCTAAAGTCTCTATATATAAGCATTTTAAGACCAATTCTCCGTACATGTAATTATCAAAATTGGTTGGCAACACATACTTACAGATTTGAATTTTGTCTGTCATAATTTTAAACAAATGTGTGATTGATTGTGAAATGTAAAAGTATATTTGAATTATAACCTCGGTTTACCGTTGCCATGGAAACGGGATACAGACTTTCTCATTTCTGTAAATCATGAAAATCTGCTCTTTTCATGAAGATGTCCAGAAATGAAAGGAGATAATTAAATTTGTGTTTAATTTTTTTTAAACCAGTGCTAGAGATTCAAACAACAATGTTTACGGTTCAATTTTAATTTCACACTTGTTAGTGGTCATGCTAGGTACTCGAAAATATCAAAATATGGTAAATTTTGCTGTTTTTAAATGCTTAAGACAAAAAATACAATCATTTACAAATTAAGCATAGAAAAAGGAAGGTCAACATTTTATTACATTAAACATTTTAAATAAAAATTCGGTGGGCAAATGATATGCATAAAAGAATTTTAAAGGTGAATATTAATTTTTCTGCATTTTGAAGCATTTTTGCTTCCCAATTACTTCCCTTGGATTACTCTCTAAATGATTTTTTAATAAATAATTATTACACGCCGGGAGCAAGCCCCTGTGCTTTTTTTTTTTTTCCATTTTTTGGCTTTCATGCATTTAACCGAGATTCCTCGGCTTTGAAAATTGTGACACCTGAGGGGGTCTCTGCCCTGACTCTCCCCCGACCCCGGTACATTTCGCAATAAAAATATAACGTTACCAGTACATGTAAAAGCACGTTGATGAGAGACAATGTAGACATATGCCAGGTCAGAGAGTGACAGACACAATCTCTATATAACACTGTATATATACTCAGAGTAGCTTGCTTAGACGGGTTAGATGATTTACAATTTTTACCAGTTTTCTTCATGAGCAATCTTTTTATGAATTTAAAAAATGAATCTGGGTGCACAGGGACTTGCCCCCGGTGTTTAAAAAATATTTATTGAAATATCATTGTTTGTATAATTGGTATATGATATTTTTATTTATTTTTTTTTTACAATAAAAGCACATCTTCAGCTAGCACCAAATTTTATTTCAATGCAATAATACATTTCCTTTATTTCCCTTAACTGTAACTGTAAAGTTGGGGGGTGTCTTCTAATAAACATTTCCTACAGTAATTTTACGTTCGAAAAAAAGAAAAAAGAAGAAAAGCCCCCACCCCTTGGACCCCCTGTTGCTACATCCTTTGTTTGAAACAATTGTCCAAATTGTGTATAATAAAACTACAATACATCAATAGGGAATCAATGCCCTAAGCAGGACAAATACAGAAAAAGTGCCTGCAATTGTCGAAAGTCAATACTTGCCATATAAATGTGGGACAAAAAAAATATAGCCTAATATTTTGTACTGTAAATTTCTATCCCTAGCGTTCATAGCATTATTGATCACTTTGCATGAGATGATATATTTTTACCAAGCAATGGATTTCGAAAATCAACATACATCTTTCGAAGTCTGCAGTCGTCCGCGTGGCGCAGTGGTTAAAGCGTCTGCTCGAGAGTCGCAAAGGAGTCAATCCTTACGTCCAGGGTTCGAATCCCACTGTGGGACATGGATACTGGTCCATCGGATGAGACCGTATAAACCAAGGTCCCGTGTCGCAGTAGGTGCTGGCATGAAAAAAGATCCCTCCCTGCTCAATGGCCCTCAGTGCCAAGTATTTGACAAAATTTGCAGCTCTCCACCGTCTCCATGTGAGTGAAAAATTCTCGAGAGAGAGACGTTTAACAATATACACAATCAATCAATCGAAGTGTACAAATTCTCTTTAATTTTTGTGTGGTATTTTTTTTTTAACTTGAAAAACATATAATATATAGTGTTACTTGAAAGGAGGGATGTTTTGATGTATTCAATAGGTATACCCATATACATCAATACACTAAAAATTGTACAACAAAACATAATTATATCTGCACCCCGCACTTTGTACCCTTTTCAAAATACATATAACATTATGGTAATATATATTGTGAATTAGGTGAATTTCCTCTTGAACTGGTCAGGGAAAAGAAAATCCTTAAATATTTTTTTTTTCTTTTTAAGTAGTGACTAGTGATAATTGTATTCTTCAAGCATGTCTCCTAAAAAGGACAGAAAATAATGATGACTGCATTGTAAATATTAAAAGTGAATTTCATTGGCTAGGCTTTGCAAAATTGTACATGATAGATAGAAACTGTAACACAGTGTACATATGTACTATACTCCCGAAGACCAAGTGCCCTAAGTTACTTACCGGTAGTCATGTTATTGCACAGAATAAAAAAGAATTATGTTATCTAGGAAAATTTGTGCAACTAGCGAGTGCATCAAGAATAGTGCCTTTCACTTGTTTATACATTATAGAAAATATAATATGTACTGTACATGTTGCATGTTAAGCTCATCATTATATTTATTATTAAAAATGTATAATTGTGAGATATATGTCCCTTTAACTTCAATAAACTGAACTAAACTGAGATAAAATAAATAGAATTCCTAATGCCATCAATGTACCTTAATTTTCAAAGAATACATTCATTTCCAAATGTTTGAATTTATTTAAAAAAATGTTTTTTTTATATTTGCAAAATCTGATTTCTACTTCGTGCACTATTTAGAATACCAGTACCCACTAGATTTTCTGACTTCAGCCTAAATTTGCATGTTTCATTAGCTATCTGTTTACTTTACTAAAATTGGGCTAGTGCTCCTATCTTGAGAGAAAAAAAACAGGGTGGGGTTGGGTTGGGGGTGGGGGGCAGTAGAAGGAAGGGGATACAAGGCTGCACTGAAGTCCCCATTGGGTTTAGGGCATGGGACTAGTGGGGGTCCACAAATGAAAGATGTTTTTTCCTTGATTTTAGGATAGTGGATATAAATTTTATATACATTAGTGTACATGTACAAAATCTTCAAACGGGAGGGTGGATGACCGGCACACCGGCACTGGATCTGCATTTGTGACATGTATACATCCCTAGGACCTTGCAACACCACAACACCAACAACATAAGAAAATTTGATCATTTTCTTCTTTTCCGTGTAACCACGGAAACAAAGTACCAGTGGTTTAAAGTAATATCTTGCTGCTTTTGGAATTTGCTTTCTTGGGTACTATTTACATGTTCTCATAAATAGGCACTGTCAGAAGGGTATATAAACAGTTCGATTTTGTGACACCTGATTGCACACTCAAAACTCGTGGCCAACATGTAGTACTCCTTGCGTGGTCTTTGATTTTTTGCGTTTTTTCCTTGTTTTTATGTGCATTTTCTGTTTGTAAATGATGTATCGACCCATTTTTTTCATGATACTTTTGTCCTGTTTTGGAAAAAGTACGTTAACTTTGATAATTTCATCGCGACCGAGTAGCACGGCTATGTAAATTTGTAAGATGTACGTCTACACTTGTCGGATCTCTACAGCAAAATACATTGAACTGATCTGCTCCTTATATATGGGTTGTAGGGAGAGCGTTGAAGAACAGGAAACATTGCGGACTTTGCCTTTTTACGATTAGTGTTCAGCTTTAATCAAGAAACTTGTTATTTGACTCACCTTAAATAGTACTTATCTGGAAGAACTTAAGTTACATTGGATACATGTATCACTTAAGAAATAAGACGTACCCCCTCCCTTTTAGGGGTAGGTCGGGACCACAGATATATTTAATCTTTCCAAGCCTGAACTGATTTTTGCTTTGATCCCTGCTACGGTGCTCAGGTGAGGGATGTGGTCCCTGGGCCTTTTGTTTCAAATTTTAATTGATGCATGTTTTTTTCTGCTTAATTCCCTAGCACTGCTCTTTTTGGAAGAATAAAGTTTGAAAATTTTGAAATGTGAAAATCTATATTAATTATGACCAAAACAATATACGTCTTTATATTGATCATCTGAGTGAGTTATATAGAAATGTGATTTTTTTTAAATATAGGATAAAATAAAAACATGCATATTTATACAGTTGAAGGCTTGCTTTGGTTTCGTCCCTGGAAAATGTTTCAAGGCTCTTTTCTCTAATATTTTGTTGTACATTTATTTCAACCCCTTTACATGTAACTGTGAGATTGAGATTGAAAGAAAACTCGTCTAACTTTTATGGCCTGGAACCTTGCCACTTGTTTGTTTATAGGTACAAATGTTAACTATAACACTCTAAACATGTTAAAAAATGCCATATGGCGCTTAATAACTTTTCATGATTGCTACATGCTCATTGTTGTTGCCATGTGTAAACGTTAAAAACATTCTGAGATTATTGCATAAGCAATGCTAGTCCGAAAAATCTGACGTTTTCCTGTTTTTTTTTTTACGATTTTGATACTTTACATGCCAGGAAAACGTCAGATTTTTTGGACTAAAGCAATGCATGCCCCTACCGGTTTCTACCTTTTCTCTAGAATGTCATTTTATAATATGCAAAAGTTATGACCATGCTAAAAGTGTTTGATGTTAAAAATTTTGAGGTTATGCAAAAAAATAAAACGCATAAAGACGGAAATTTAACTCATTTTTTTTAACATCTTCTTTTGGCTTCATCATCATTCATGTTCACCATGTTGACCTTTGGAATTTAGCACAGAACGAACCCGATCTTAAACCATTGTGAAAAAAATTAAAACGCCATAAATCTATCAAAAATCAATGAAGCGTAACAACATTCAAACTTGATCTGTGACTTACCAAGATACACTCACATGCCGAAATTCAGCTTAATATCTGCAAGCGTTTAGAAAATAAGTGTGGAAATCCAAGTAGAAGAGACTTACAGACAGATATAGGGACAGCTAGACCGACGCAAAGACTCAGAGGAAACCTATAGCCCCCTCCAGTTTCACGGGTTGGGGACTAATAAAGTACAAAAAATGTACTGATGCTCTTAAATCACTGTGGTCTGTCAAACACTGAATAATCTTTACAAACATATATGAGTGCATGTCAAAAGTGGATTTATTTTCTTTGTTGCTAAGGGAAATTTTCTGTTACTATGGCGATAAGTATATGCAAAATATTCCTGGATTCATGAAGAAGTCTCAGAAATATGTTTTTACTTTAAAAATTGATTTTGGTATCCACCGATAAGATTTAATTCCATAAATAACTCGCATATTTGACAATTTGTCTCTTTCTCTTAATCAAAACATCCATTTTTGTTGCTAGGCAACCAATTGTAAATATTAAAAAACACACGTTTTTGAATTTAAATTCCAAAAAGGATATTCCTCTGCCTTTATGTAAAATATACCATACTCTTGTATTGTGCAAGAAGTTTGAGATATATGGCCTTGAAAATTGCCCAAATTAACAAAAATGCTGAATCAGCAAAAAATGCAAAACATGCATATCTTCCATTGCCCGTAAAAGAAATATCTTGAAATAAAAATTGTATGTATTACATGGTTTTATCACTTGAAATGTTTATCTTTATGATAACATTATTTAAGAACCCCTCTGGTAATATTCACATTCAATTTCAAGCCTCTAATTTTAGTGATATATTTGTCCATAAACATGGAAAATTGACCGGTTGCTAGGGAAAATTTCTTTGGCCATGTTTCCATAGTAACCAGGACCCTGAGAAATCAACGGAAAATAGACGTGCAAAAAGGGGGACCTTTTTAAAACTGAATTTATTTTAATTAAGCTGTTTTATTATCACAGAACACAAATACTTATGGAAATAGCATAGTATAACCCACTCTGTACTGTATGAGTTTAGTCCCATCGATGGACAGTCACGTGATGAACGCATAGTACGTGTACTGAATGTAGTTCATGAACAAATTTCAATATCGCAAGGGCATACCCTGGTTGAAATTAAAAATTCAAGCTATTAATTGGTTCTGCATAATTTGTAGTTTCTGAAAAGTGCTGCTGCTTTGAATATAATTCGCGTTTTAAAAGTTAAATTTTCAGGTAAATAAGCCATTGTTGAAATATGTTTGACTTTTACCAAATATCTTGTGTACTTATAAAATCACGCCCTCGATTTAAAGGAAGCAGCAGCACTTTTCAAGTTAAGAAAAATATCCTTTATCTATATTCAAAAAATGATTAAGATCTATTAAGTGTATGCACTTGCGAAAGTACGATTTTATGAGGCATCTCGATGTAAAATATACGTAACCCGTACATAAAAACACGACATATTTGATAAAATACATTCTCTTGATACTTGATTAATAATCGCTCTAAACAAAAGATAAGCATTGGTATTAATCGACTATTTAAAACCTGTAAATGATATTCCGTTTAATAAAAAAACGCATTTTTCATTGTTGAAAAATTCCCCAATCTGCTTCTCACAGCACATGAAATACGTCATTTTTACCAAAATGACGTCATGTTTACAAGTTCATCGCGATCAGTGCTTTGTCTATAACCAGCTACATGGGATTTAACTAGCAAGTTTTTTAAATGCATTGATAAGTTTTATTGTTGTTTATTATGCTAATAAAGTTAAAAATTGCAAACTATTTCATTTTCAGGTATAATGAGAAATACATAAAAGTCAAATTTTTGTGTGACGTCACAGTAAACTTTTCCCGTATAAATTAGGCCCCGCCCCCTTATTCAAGCCTTACAATGTAACAATGCTGCGTATTATACAATTTCAATCGCCTGTTACAAAACAAATGGAAAAATATAGAATACAAGTAAAAAATCATATATTTCAAATGGAAAATTCTACATACAAATTAAAAATTTAGAATACAAATAAAAATTTATACAATTCAAATGGAGAATTATTCAATACAAACTGAATACAATTAAATAAAATTATACGATATTAATGGAATACAAATAAAATTATTCAATAAAAATGGAATACAAATAAAATTATACAATAAAAATGGAAAAATTTTCTGTTCAAATGGAAATTATACAAATAAATCATTTACAATGTAAATGAAAAAGACAGAAAATAGCAACGTTTGACACAAAATATATGAATGCATCATTTTGGCTGAATATTCCATAGACATGATAGAGTAAAAGGAAATATTTAGCCTAAATATAATTTTAAAATTATTGATACCATGTTCATTAACCGCGGTAGATTATATATACAACAGGTAAAAGGTGTTGTAATACATTATCGAGATGAATAATAATATGGGCCGAAGCAACATGGTAACAAAGCGTGGTGGGTACCGACGTGCCCATGAACCCATCCAAAAAGTGTGTCTCGCAAATTAAAAAAAACCCGTGTCATTCTTAGCTAGCTGTGAAAGAGTACAGAGCGTTTCCTTGTAAAATTCAAAGATGGTACGCGCATGGCACATGAACGAAGTGACGGAGGACCAGAGGAAACCTCATATGACAGATCCACCACAATTCGTCACTTTGGATCAACTGAAGGATCTGGGAGTTTTATATTTTGAGGTACTCAAGAAGCAATAGTATAGGTGCACAATTTCATTTTATTTTATGCTTGAATGGAGGCAAAATGCCATGCGGTCGTTTTAAGGCTAAAAAATTAGTGTAAAAAGTAAATGGGATGATTTTTTTAATGGTTGACTTTTGTACACATCAATAATTATCGTGTACATATATCAAATAATGTTTTATTATACTTCTGTTAAAATGTTTCCTATATAAAGTTTAGAATGTAAAATAACTATCCTTTATAGTCCACGCATAGCAAAGCTATACCCCGGGGTATAGTTTTTGCTATTCACCCTCGGTAAATTTTCGTGCAACTGTACGTTGCCGCCAATTTTGATTTCCAGTCATATATCTTTGAACTGATGATGTCATAATGACTTCGGTAGCATTGTGACGTCATCAGGATTTCAGATTATTCTTGCAGAATTATCTTACTCCAAAAAAATCCAAACCTCAGAAATTATATCATACATCAGTATAATGAAACGCTTATCCACTTGTTGTGAGTGAAATTTTCAAACCCTTGACATTTCTTTCCCCTCCGGCAAGTGCTCTTAATTTTTACGGGTTTGAAAACAATACCTATATGCTTATTTTTACACAGTGGATACGTGTATAAAAAAATAAGTATATGATAAATTGGAGCTTTGAATCAATGATTCGTAGGCATTATGTATAATAAAGACTTCAATATACTTACCGATACTTACTATTAGACCAGCTCTGACCCAGCTAAAGCCGAGGAGCAGGTGACTAAGTTACGAAAAGACCGAGGCTACACCTACCAGGACGAGATCGTATGTAGCAGGGAAAAACTGCCTAACTACGAGGAGAAGGTATTCGGCCTATAAAACGTTCTGTCATAAAGTGATTTCTTGTTGTTTTATGTGCAACGCTGTGTTCAGGCAGGATTGCCCTTAAGACCCGGAAGCCGGGTATCTTATAGACTCTTGGTTATTCTATTTAACCTCAACCCCCTATAGCTGTTAAGCTGTTAAGGGTAAGGGAAGACAGTCCAAATTCCTACTATTTTAATGCTCCCCGCTAATATAATTCTAAGGTTTGATATGTAGGGGTTCTCCTGTTGTTGTAATTATCCCTTTCTTTCACTTTATTGGTTTGTAGTTGAAGATTTTCTTCACGGAGCATCTGCATTCAGACGAAGAGATTCGCTATATTACAGAGGGCAGTGGGTATTTCGACGTCCGCGATAAAAATGACAAGTGGATCCGAATTGAAGTGGTTCCGAATGACCTGATCATCTTGCCGGCTGGCATTTATCATAGATTTACGCTTGACGAAAAAGTAAGAAAATATGCTAAAATACTTGATTATGAGGACGCAATGATCATTATTGACTTTGTCTAATTCTGATAAGCGTCGGGATGATCGAATATGCCTAATGGAGACGAATTTCCAAAAAGGTTGTATCTGGTAGAGGCAGCTTAATTATCATTCTTCAAATTTTTCTATGAAATTAAATACCATGAAAGATACATGTAGGTGCTTTTAGTTGATCAGTTTGTTTGTTAATTTATTTGTATACTTATTTGGTAGATAATTTTCTTTGTATTTTAACATTCAATATTTTTTTTTGAAATAGCTATTTTGATAATTTTAGTTTTTATACAAAAAAATATTTTTAGAACTACATAAAGGCTCATCGTTACATGTATGGGGAAGAGATAGGGCTTTCATTTATGACAGACCGGCCGATGACAAGATTATACGAAAAGAATACATCAGAAACCACCCAAGCTCAGGTTAAACCGATCCCGTTTATAAAGCTCCTGATAACAGTTTATTCTACATGGACTGACTGATTGTATACCAGAGATAATTTTATTGATGAACATCTTAAGTATCATGATACTAAGTATGCTACTGAGTGGGTATTATGTACCTTTTTGAAGAGCACAATACTTCATTCATGTTTTTGGTTTGTTATACAGAATTCAAAATTCCCATTTACAATTTATGAAAAAAAAAATCATACATGTCTATAATTCATAATTTTGTTTTAAGCATGTGCTGAATCACGATCTCTTTTCAAATTGCAATTGGAAAATTACGAGGATTATATGAAACGTTAAGAAACTTTAAGAATTTAAACGAAAATTTTTGCAGATAAATTGCAATAATTTTGCATTAAAGCGTTAATGTTTCTTGCATTTTACAGTATCAGTACAACACACTAAAGGAGGAAATATTTATTTAGAAGAACGTTTGACTTTTTTGAAATTTAACGGGGTAAAGCGTCAAAAGATTTAATTTTCCCGTGCCGTACATTGAGTTATTTTAACACTTTATTAGTTTTGTAAATAGACAAAATTATTTTTGCTAATTTTTTCCAGAAAATTTTATCTACATGAAGCACAAAATACATATATATATTTCATCTCATACGTATATAGGTCTATATAACATTCCGATTAATGGTCTTCATTACAATTTGTGCATTTACGATATTAATATTGTTTTTCTTCTTAAATTAAATAAAACAACAATAAACAAACAAAAACTTTTTACAATGTAAAATCGATGTTGTTCCCTAACTGATCAAAGAGGAACAACTCTGAAAATGTAGGAGATGTTTGTTTTCCTCCCTTTATTCACGGTTTGCCACAGAATCAGATACATTTACAGCAAGACCTGATAAATCCGAGAATTGAATACTATAGACCTCATATACACAATGTAAGTATAGAATTGAAAAGAATTGTTCACTAGTACTGAAATTATCTGCATTTATGAACATCCTATTGCAGCAAATCGTTTGACTTTCTGTCACTGTCAACAAATGAACAAAGTCGGTTCGCATTTCCTCGAATCAAAACAAAACGTAGCCTATAAGATTTTTAAAAACATCAATTTACGATTTTATATAAATTGATATAGATGAAGAGTAATGTTTGATATTTTGAAGTTAATGTGGACGAATACGGAAATTTCATTTTAACTTTAGAAGCAACGACCTTGAAAGAATGCGTACAATATCATGAGGGGTGTACATCTATGCAAATGTCGATGTATCCCCACGGCCACATACTGTCTCGTTTGAAATAATGACATGAAAGAAACTACAATTATTCCATTTATATCACAGGAGAGTTGAACATACACCATTTCATTTATAAATAAAATTAAAGAAATAAAATTAAAAATCAACATATTCAAGTTCAACATAACTTGAATTCGTATCCAGGTTTCATGTGATATGGAATGCATAACGTAATGGACCAGACACTAAAATCCTTTAGTAATTTTTCCCTGATACATATAAAAACAGTAGTTAATATTTATTCTGCATTCATGACTTTAAAAACTAATGCATACCTCCGGGATTCAAATGACGAAATGCTAGTATATTTGCACTGTGAACGACGTTTCGTCAAACGCTAATGGTCTGCGACGCAAAAAAAAAGAAGGGGTGGGGGTGGTAGGGGTATTAAAGAATTGCCTTAAAATCTACATTTAAATGCGCTTTACATATGAGAACTTTTAAATTTGTAAGTTTATATATTTTTGAAACAAAAGCAATATTCCAGTTTGATTCTTTTTAAATGTGTATTTGTAGATTCATGGCAAAGTGATCGACCCCCGTCTGAAAGACGCGCGGGAACGTGATTTATTGAGAAAGGGGGAGGGGGTAATTTTCCGTTATTAAATCAAAACTTGTCGTACAAAAATTATGCAAAAAATTATGAAAACTATTTTTACTACCAGCTACCTAAAGAAATTTTTTACCAAAATTAAACGACAGGTTTTTTCACAAAAAAATTTTGAATTTGAAAAATACACAATTTTCAAGGCTTAGATAATTCATAGTTTTTCAGTTTAAGGCCTTTAAAAATTGTTTTGATGATATGTATATCAAAAAGATGACTATGTTTTTTGTGTTAAATGGTTAAAGGAATAAGCCAACGAAATTTGACATTTATTTCTAACCTGGCTTTTTTTGAAAATCAAGGTTTAAGTAGTTCATTGATTAAAAATCTTCTCTCCTTGTAAACAAATAAAGGGGGGTAACTTTTGGAAGTTCCTGTCCAAAAACCACTCGAACGATTTTTTCCAAAATGTGCATACATGCAGTAGATATAGTCATGTACTAAATATACAAAATTAACGAAAATTAAACGACAGGAATTTTTTGGGGTAGGTGTGTTGTACATCCTTAAACGCAATAATCGTTCTAAAGATTCATTATATTTTTAATCACAATGAAATAGAGCTGTAGATTGAAATCAGACATCGCTTAGCCAAAGATAATAATTAATATTTTGGTTCAATTCTTCAAAGAAAAACAGTTTGGTACGGAAGCGTAAATGGCTCTACACTTGTTGTGTTATAACTCGATATATAATCTTACTTTTTTTTGTCTTTTTGACATATAATGTGTTATGACTATTTACTTTTACTTATATGTTGTGTTATATTTAAATATTTTTACATAATTTAAAGCGTGTTTTTTTCTGTTTGATAGTTTTTATTGCTAAAAATTAAATCGACTGAACAAAACATTGATTTGAAAAATAACGATATAAGAATGCAATGTAATCACATCCATATATTTATTTAGACATGTTGCAATAAAAATATATACTTATTACTTTTATCGATAAAAATATGTCAAAATGTTCTGAAAAAAAGTAATGTTGTCGAATTAATTTCGCGGGCGCGCCAAAACGTCACGTGAATAAGATGTCTGTGTAAGGCAATGTTGTGTCAGCAGCCGTTAATCTTTCCAAAACACGTAAGTACAGTTTGATTTAAGCATTTAAAGATTTCTAAGCAATAGTTTTACGTAGTTGTGCATTAGAGTATATAGTGAAATATACTCAACAGATTTATGCCCCCCTTCGAAGAAGGGAGGGCATATTGCTTTGCTGCTGTCTGTCGGTCTGTCGGTCCACTTAGTTTCCGTTCATTTTCTTCGCAACCATTGCACATACTGAAATGAAATTTGGTATACAGATATATCACATAAATATCTAGGTCAAGTTCTGTTTTGGGTACAATCGCACCATTTTTGAGAGTTATGTCCCTTGGACTTAGAAAAATTCCAATTATTTGCAGTTTCCATTCATTTTCTTTGCAACTGTTGCACATACTGAGATGAAATTTAGTATACAGATTTATCAGATGAATATCTAGGTCAAGTTCTGTTTTGGGTACGATCGCACCATTTTTGACAGAGTTATGCCCCTTGGACTTAGAAAAATTCCAATTATTTGCAGTTTCCATTTTCTTCACAACCATTGCACATGCTGAGATAAAAGTTAGTATACAGATTTATCAGATGAATATCTAGGTCAAATTCTGTTTTGGGTACGATTGCACCATTTTTGACAGAGTTATGCCCCTTGGACTTGGAAAAATTCCAATTTGGGATAGGGAGGCATAAGCTTTTTACAAACACCTCTTGTTTTTTTTAATTTCGAACTGTTTGGAGGGGGGTGAACGAATATGTATACTGGTGTCTCATTATAACGTGCTACAATGAAATTAAATGCCCACTAAACTATCGTTGGCCTAAGATTAAAGTGCCAAATTTTTTTCTGTTATATGCATTATAAGACCGGTTGAGCCACAGTCTCATCAAACTTTTCTGGTTAAAATTGTTTAGAGATATATACCTTTACCTATGGAGAGAACAATCATGGGCATACATGCCTGTGTTTCAATCAAATTCAAAGATTTGAATAAATTATATTGAAAGCAGCTTAGCTAGAAATAGAATGCAATTTACATAAATGTACTTTAATTTTGTTCTAAATGAGTTTCACTTAGTATCATTTATGTTATCACTGCACAGAATGCATGCAAATAAATCATTCAAACCTTTTAATCATTGTGACAGATCTGCAGTACCCTGGGCCTGGATGTAAAGGAAAATCTCAAGAAAATCTCTTTTATACGAAACTGGTTCTGTATTGCCTTTATCATACCCCCCTTCCACTGTTTTACCCATGCGTGTCTGTTCGTCTTTGTGTCTGTCGGTAACAAATTTTTGGTGGCAGTTTTCTCCGCAACTACTCATCGCAGATGCTGTAAATTTTTGCACACTGTTGAGGCATGCCATATGGTGGGGATCTTTTTTGTTCAATTCTGAGGTCAACTTCCTGTTTATCAGTGTGTCTGTCCATATACATAACAAACTTTTGTCACAGTTTTCTCTGCAACTGTTCATTGCAAGTAATTGAAATTTTAGCACATACTTTTTAAAGGCATACAATATGGTTGAATTTATTTTTGATCACATCGGATATCATCTTCCAATTAATCCAGGCATCTGCCTGTAATTGAACATGTGTAGACATGTATCAACTAGATCGTGTATGTACATATTGACAATAAGAGCGGTCCGGGTATTACTAGTAAGTTCACTAGTCTGAACATTTATTGGTGCAATTTCATAACATCTCTAGCCCTTGTGTCAAAAGTTTAGGATTCTAGGTGGGATTCTGTTCATCATGTTGTGAAAATGTGTACTGTAAAACAAGTCTTATCTAAACGTTGTGTATTCCGAAATGTATTATATCAAATGCTGTGTATATCTGTTGTTTAAGGGCCTTAAATTGGTTTATACACTCTCATCCGAAGGACGGGGCACTTTATATGATGTTAACTTCCTAAGTCACTTTCAGATGTTCCAGTAGATTAAAATGTCTATCAATTGTTGTCATATCAATGTTGAGGGGAACAAAAATTGTGAATTTCATGGTCCCCGCCCCCCTGGGGCCTGAGGGGTGGGGCCAAAACCAATTAAATTATTGCAATCTTTAAAAATTTTCTTCTTTACACCTGGACATCAAACAGGCAAACTGTTGGCATGAATGTAATGAGCATTGAGTTCTCTACCAAAATTGTGAAATTCATGGCCCCAGGGTCAGCGGTTCTAGTACTAGGGCGGGTCTCTATAGATTATACAGTGAAAATGCATTATTTCTTTGAACATCTTCTCTGCCCCTGGGTATTAAATAAACTAACTAAGCACATAGTTATGATGAGGAAGAGTGCCTCTTCCAGACTTGTGAATTATATGGCCCCAGCGTCAGTGGTTCCTTTGGAGTGAGGTGCACAACTGGGTATAAAGTGGAAGTGCATTTTCTCTTTGTTACTCTGATCTACCTCTGGGTATTAAGTAAATAGAGTAAGCATGCTAACTTTATAATTATGATAAGCAGTGGTGCCTCTTTCAAAATTGTGAATTGTGAATTTCATGGCCTCTGGTTTAAAACACGAACCAAATTTAATCGTTTGAAAGTTGTTACACAATACTCAGGTGACCTATAAGGCCTGTGGGCCTCTTGTCTAAAAAATGATTGGAAGGATTGGTCTGCATAAAAATTTGTACACTTATTATTCACCATCCGAAGGAGTGTACCTGGCTTTCACCCTGATTTATTGCAAAACATTAAAGTTGGTTCTGGATTTATTTTTCTCAACTACACAAAAAACAGATTTAAAACTAAATACTTATGTTAACATCTGCACTAAGCATGCTGGACTGAATAATTTTGTCACTTTAACTAGCAGCATTAACTATATTAATATATCTAGGATAAAATTTGGAAGTTTTCTTTTTCTCTCTCTTTTTTTTTTTGACACCTGCACCAAGTGTGTTGGACTGTATCATTTTGCAAATTGAATTGGCAGCATCATAAATTTATAGGCTAAAACTTGGAAGGTTTCAATTTCAGGCCCAGGTAGACTAAAATCAATGGTTACAAGAAATATGTTGCTGTGGAAATAGTAATTAAAACAATATGTACTAAGAAACATGCAATTAGCAAGCAATACTTTGAGAAGACAGTGAAAAAAAATCAAGACCATAGTTTCGATGTGCAATATTAATATAGACTTTTTTCAGTGGTTGGCACCATAGTTTTCTGGTTATTCATCTAAATTTTTTTTAGACCAGCCAGGTACAGATCTGTAGGTACACCCCCCCCCC
This sequence comes from Saccostrea cuccullata, assembly GCF_032062105.1. Lineage (NCBI taxonomy): Eukaryota > Metazoa > Mollusca > Bivalvia > Ostreida > Ostreidae > Saccostrea > Saccostrea cuccullata. The sequence continues at coordinate 128,008 of NW_026922317.1, read as the reverse complement.
CTGAAAAAATAAGATTAAATCTATTTTGGTTCAACATATCTTTTTTTTTTGAAACTTTGGTTACCAATACTAACTTTTTATATTTCAGGAAAACACAAGCCATTAAGAGTACCAATTGGATGGCTAAATTACAGCTACAGTTAAAGACGGTATATTCAGGTTAAAAATACTGTGAAAAAGCAAACAGGGACAACAACAATTGTACTACCCCGCCATGCCGGATACGAAGAAACAAAAACAAGTCTTGAAGAAGAATATTTCCCAGGAGGGAAAAGTTGATGAGGAAAGTTGGTATGCATGGAAACTCAATTGGGAACTTTTAAAGGGAATATAATATATATATATATATATATATGGCTATTTCTCATGATAAAGAATTTGTTAAATTTACATAGCTGGAAATCCTTGATTGGAAATAACTTATATAGCTATATTCATAAATCTGCAACATCTTTTTTGGACATTAAAATTTGGATGTGTTTCTCAGCTCATGCAGAATTATGACTTATTGACTGATACGCATTCTACCGATTCTGATGATTCAGTCTTCCTGCCTAGACTGAAATTTACAAGATCAAAGAGAAAAAAAACAACAGGTATGACTTGAATTGATTTCATTCTCATTTTTAATAGATTACCCGGACCAAAATAAAATTATTGTTTGTTTGGAATTGCCTCCCGCCTCATTAAAATGCCCACACCTGAAAAATGTTTATTGACCAAAAGTCGAAAGATTTTTTTTTTTGATTAATCAATTTGTTTGCTTGTTTATTTCGCATGCCCCTCACAAAACACTCAAATGTAGTGTCAGATCTATGCAAAATTAAGTTTCTTTGTTGATGGTAGATACTTTTTATTTTAAAGTCAGAAAATGAATTTACTGTTTACTGAGATTTTTATTTAAAAATTTAAAATTAATCTTCAATGTTGAAAAAAAAATTCCTTCCCTCCTGTGTCTGACACCCTTCAGGTGGCAATTGCAAACATTTTTTTTTAAGGCTGGCCCTGCAATAAACAGTGTTCCAGCTAAGGGTTAACCTCTGCAGTGCCCCCCCCCCCCCCCCTTTCCTGGTTATCCTCTGTCCTTGGATAACGTACTCTTGATCTGCTTATAATAATATACTAGTGTGATTTAAATCAGATTACCTAATTAAAGGACACTTGGAAATTTTCACACCTAGCTGCACTGCATGGCTTCAAAAAACGCACATTACTTTAGTCCAACTGAAAGTTTGAAACACATATGTAATACTTAAAGAAATTCTGAGCAAGCACAGTGAATTGAATTTATAGTGACCAGAAAACATATATTAAAGTCCTGGCATTCCTTTTTATATTTATATCTAAAAATATATATATTTTTTAAATGATGATTGGGCTGATATTTGATACAAAAGACAGTATTCAGAAAAAGAACCTGAAAAATATTGATTAAAGCACAAAATTTTACAGCTTAAATTATACCCACACAAACAAAGTTTTTCGGGGGGTTATATTGGAATCAGCTTGTCCGTCCCCGTCTGAAGATGAGATTAAATTGTTTATTACTTTTTAAAGTATTATCTTTTATTTGTTGTGTTTTAATCTGCTTGAAATTTATTTTGTATAATTGTCATTACTTTTTAGCAAATACATATGTACATGTATATTATTTTTTAGATAGTGACAATGTGATGAGTTATACCTACTGTCATTCTGGGGCGGGACCCAGTACCCTCCTTTCTTCAACTAGCCATACCCCATGTTCACTGTCAACAGCTACACCAACAACAACTGCTGCAATAGCCGTTTGCAATCCACTGATTGGTATGCTTATAGGAAAATCTTGAATTTTTTAAAATCTGACATATCTGAAGTTTAAACAATAAGATTTAGTGAACAAGACCACATGCTGTGTTATGAATTGAAATTAATTATCTAAATACTTTTTATTCTTTATTTCAGACAACGCATCAGGCAGTCAAAACAAGAATATTTCTACATCTCAGCAGCCTGGTCAGCAGTGGCTTCCAGCTGGAACCCCAACAGTATGTTCTGTTTTAAGCTCACCTGAGCTGAAAGCTTAAGTAAGCTTTTCTGATCACCCAATGTCCATAGTCCGTCTGTCCATCCATCCGTCTGTAAACTTTTGACATTTTCAACTCAATTCTTCTCAAGAACCACTGGGACAATTTCAACCAAACTTGATGCAAAGCATTCTTGGGTAAAAGGGAGTTTAAATTTTAACAAGAGGCCCAAGGGCCTTGAATCGCTCTTCTGATAAATTATACAATCTATCCTAAGACCCTTGAAGATGCATCAACTGACAAAGTTTGATGATTCTTAGCCAGTTAGGACTGAAGATATTTAACTGTAACTATAAAATACTATAAGTAGGTCATGACGTCATGGGCGCGTCCATTTACCCAAGAAGGAACAAAACTGCCTGAAATGCTAATCTAGATGATTGAGGTCATATGCGAAAAGAAAACAAAGACAAGTTAATAGAATTCAAGAAAATTTAAAACGGGTAGGTACAAATACTTGTACTCGTATCTAAACGTAATATCGTTTTCTCTAGTTAATTGTGTATGATTGTTTTTTTTAGTGTTCCTTTTGGATAAATGGACCGCCCGTGACGTCACGTCATGGCGTCGTGGACAACGGTTGCACTCCTTGTGTTATTATTATAGGTATTACGTATCTTTTTTATTTACCGAAAATTTCCGCAAAATTGATAGGTACGCGAACTCCTGTGATGAAAATGAATTTATTTATTTAGTCTTCTTCTTCTTTTCGAGAATAGTCCGCCGAAATATGGCTGAAAAATTGCCGACTCGGCGTTAAACAATATACAATCAATCAATCAATCTTCTTTTCGTTCGCCTAATCACACTTGAGTCCCTGTCTTCTCTACAAATCTGGTGGTCTTCTGTAGGGCTTCCACTGGTCCATAAAGCTTCTCTTGTAGCGTTTTTGGTGTTGGCCATGTGTTGTTTCTCAGTGCCTGGTGTATTCTGCAGTGTTGTAGGAGGTGTTCTGTATTCTGCTCAGCTTCTCCACGTGGACACATCGGTGATGGTATGACTTTCATGACTCTATGCAGATGTTGGTTGAGTCTGTTGTGTCCTGTCCTAAGTCTGAAGATGATCGTCTGCTCAGGTCTAGCCAGTTGGTGATAGCTGTCTTGTTGTTGAGGGGTTCTGTATAGAGATGTGATGATGGTTTTCATCTCTGAGAAGCCTACTTGGTTTTCATATTGCTGTTGTTTGGCTCCTTCCTTTTCTAGCAGATCAGCATTTTCGTTTCCCTTGATTCCGCAGTGAGATGGTATCCATTGTAATGCTGTTTGAAGGCTTTCGATGTTGTGTAGATCTTGTTCAAGTTCGGGGAGTTTACCGTTGTTAATGGCTTGCAATACAGATAGGGCATCTGTCAGGAATACTACACTTATTGTTTTGTTGGCCTTGTCTCTGATGGAGCGTACTGCATGGGTGATGGCTTCTTCTTCGGCTTTGTAGTTGGAACAATGAAGGCCTGTTGGTATTGCCTCTGACTGTTTTTCTCCGTTTGGGTATTCGATGTAGATACCCGCTCCTCCTTCTGTTGTTGCATTTTTGGCTGATCCGTTTGTATAAACTCTAATCAAAGATGTTGAGGGGTACTGTTCTTCTATCATACTGATTGTGAACGTTTTTTTTTTTGACCAAATCTGATTGTTCGTTTTTAGCAGTGATTTGTGGGACTGAGGTGTGTATGTTGACATTTCCAGTTTTCTCTGCACAGGGGCTAGCTGTAAGTGTGATCTCTATTGGTTTAACTAGTTTGGCAGAACGTCCTGATGTTTTCGCTGTAGTGCCCGAGTCTCAAAGGCAAAACTAGATCTTTTGAGTCTACCAGAGGATAGTTGTTTCATTCTCTGGCTCATTGGATGATCCTGAAGGCATTGATACTTGGTGGCCTGTATCATAGCTTTACATTCTCTTCTCTTATTTAATGGTGGTATGTTGGTAATTTCTTCCATGCTTGCAATTGGTGTTGATTTTATGCCTCCTGTGATGATACTTAATTCCTGGTTCTGGACTTTGTCTAGTGTCTGTAGGTGACTCTTGGATGCTGTTAACCATGCACTAGATCCGTACTCAAGAGGTGGTCTTACGTTATCTTGGTAGACAATACTGTTTCATTTGCGCCCCAGCTTGTTCCTGCCAGTTTTCTCATGACGTTAAGTTTTCTCCTAGCTTTAGCTTCTGCTGACATTATGTGCTGTTTCCATGTCATTCTTTTATCAAAAGTTATCCCAAGGTATGTTTGCTGTTCTTCCATTTTGATTTGAGTATTGTCCATGGTAAGAGTGATGTTTTGAGTTTTAGGCGATAGTGTGAAGAGAGTTCCTGTTGTTTTTTCTCTGTTGATGGTAACACACCATTCTCTTGCCCATGTCTGTAAACTTCCTTCCTGTGCTTCCAGGATCAGGACTTTTGTTCAGAAGCTAAGGGCGACGTAACCCCGACAAAAACCTAGAGTGTTGAAGTCGGCGATGATGGGCTATACAGCACACTCTAACGGACCACATCATCACGCACAAACAGCCACTATGACACTATTTATTTAGTTAAATAGTTTTATTTAGTTGTTAGTATTCCTGTATTATAAAATTTGATTGACCCTGCTACAGCTAGAGTATAATAAAGCTTCGGGGAGCAGTTAAATTATTTTATCAAGTTTGCATCAATCATGTTTAAATGTTAATGCATCAATCATGTTATGAAGTTTGCATTTATCATGTTATAAAGTTTGCATTTATCATGTTATAAAGTTTGCTTTATCATGTTATAAAGTTTGCATTTATTAAGTTATAAAGTTAGCAATTTATCGTAATGCTGTAAAAGTGATTACCGGGTATTTAAATCGGGGTTACTAATTCAGCCACTTGCTTTACTGCAGAAGTCTGAATTAGTTTATTAATATTGTGAGAGTATGTTTAGGGGAATTTGACATACAGAAAAACTTTCCATTTTTCCCACAATAAACACTTCTACAGTATTTGTTTATTTATATGTAATTCAAAAGTATTTTATTGCTTCTGTTTTCACTAACCTCTCAGAAGAGACATACATGGCAAAGTAGTAAATTAAATTGAATAAGAGATATAGCGCAATCAGCTGTTCCTTCCTTCAAGGGTTTGTAAACCAATTAACTGATTTTATACTTCTTAAATGAAAAATAAGTTATAATAATGTATATAAAAATGATGAATCTTATCTGCACACAAAAAATTTAAAACTATATGTGTTCAAGAGCCAACAAATGCACACAATGATTATATCACAAAGATAAAAAAATCTCATTGCATAAAAAAATCTATTAGACTCTTCATCGATCAATCTATTTCTAGAAAAAGAATCACTGATATTAGTTAACAAAAAAAAACTTACTTTAAATGTCTGCTTCTTATAATATATTTCAGATACTTGAACGCTTGAATCAGGTGCATATAACTTCGTCTCACGAAACCAAGAGGTTTTGGGGAATACTCAACAGAGAAAATCATTCAAGGCATTGCAGAAGGAAAAGACGGAAAGCTGAATGGTGACAATTTAGATCTCTACGTTACCACTAACGATGTCCGGATGGACAGTAGGAACCAAGATTACCACTTCTTTGCAACTGATTTAACTTTTGATAGAGTTAATATTCGAGATCTTGATGACAATTAAGTTTATTATACAATTTCATAGTTTATTATACAATATCAAATTAGTTTGAAGTTGCATTTTCTCAAATTCATTAAATAAGTTAGGCTAGTTACTTAAACTATTTAAGGCGATTCCTTTGCCCAGTTCTCAAGAGACAGATGACTGCTTGATCAGAGAGAAGTTCTACCAGTTAGCTCCTTACACTAAACTACTAGTAATTAATTTCTAATTTGACATGCAATTTTCTGTTATCAAAATTCTCCTTGACCAGAGCTTGATAACTATACCCTAGGGAGAGGTAGATTTTCTCTCATAAAAATAACATTTTTTATGGATTGCTGTAAAGTATATAATGAATTTTTTTTTCTTAATTTAACGTTTTAAATAGGGATATTGCACTAGTCTTACATTTTTTGGGATTGTGTAATTCAATAGTAAAGATCGTTTGTTAGGTTAAAGTTGACAACAGAGAAACAGGACGAGCACAATATACCCCCGAGATCTTTTGACCCAGGGGATTTATATAAACAAGAGGCCCAAGGGCCTTAACGGTCACCTGAGTACAACAATTAAAGTATCCACAATCGAATAAATTAAGCTTTCTTGCCCAAAAGCAGGAAAAATAAAATGAGTTGATTTAACAAAAAAAGTAGCATAGTATCTAACCTGTCCTCCATTTATTACTATCATCATGAAACTATTTATATATATATTTTTTAATCCTACATTCTGACCCCTCATCATCAAAACAATGAAAACTACCTTTTGTGTTATAATACAATAGATGTTCTTGCATGATTTTCTGTACTTATACTTTCAAATACATAATTTACACTGATCAAAGTCGAATATATATATATATATATATATATATATATATATATATATATATATATATATATATATATACATTAGTAGAGTACAAATAAAACCCTTGGCAGGACAAGAACACTTTTATTAATGGTCAAGGTGTTCAAAATTCTGGTAAGAACACATTTGCTTATTATAACTTTAACTTGTTTGCCTCTAGTGTGGCTACAATGTCATGGGTTCTCTCAAAAGAAAAAACTTATGGAAGTACCAAACAATTTAAGTAGATCTCCATTCCATTGACTTCAAGATAATGAAGTTTATCAGCATACCCGGTATGTAATTGTATCACAGGACAGCAAATTTAATGATATTACAAGTTATTTCATTTTTCTTTTAGAGTTATTACAGGTCATCTGCAGGTCATGAATGCATTTTTATAATAAAATAGACAAAAAAACCCAAAGTATTTATACATGTACGTGTATCTACTTTATTGAAGAAATACAGACAAGTTTGTAACAATATTTTGATGTTTCATTCACTTCGTCACATAATGAGTCAATTTTGTAATATTATAGTGACATGGTAGTAAAAATATTATACATGTAAATGATTTTCATGTCATATTTCTGATTTCAACACATTATCCATTGTGTAATCTTTACAATAAGTAACAAGTGATTTTAAAAACCAAAACTTCAGTATTCTGACTTAACACTAAACGGCCAGATAAAATTAATATTTAGATTCTCATTCTAATTTGCTAAAAAAAATTTGGGCGAGTGGGCAGATTTTATTTCTTAACTAGAAAACTGACCAGTCAGCAAGGGCCCCGCCATGGGGGTAGAATTAAGGATGCAGCTTAGGGAATGTTTAAGAATTATATGAAGAATAAGTAACAGCAACTGTATTCTAAAAATTTCAAGATATTAATTCCTGAATATCGAAAAAACCTGTAAATAATATCCTTGAAATTACATTAGGCAGTAAAGAACAACTTAAAATTGAATGTATATTTAAACAATAACGAAGCTTGTGTTATATAAATTGCCAGCCTTTAATGAATGTAAATATCATGAAGGCTTGACCTTAACTTCAAAACAAACAGCAGTTGCAGACAAAGGTTTTCATTAATCTTAAAGTGACAGATTAAGAAAAGCCTAAAAAAATTTCTGCAGCAGGCTTAGATAATTAATCCCAAGGGATTAATTGCACTTCTCTCTCATCCTTTTCTTCTTAAGTTACAATAAGAACTTTTTTTCAGTATTAATGATAGAATGGGGTTTTTATCCAACTACCTTAAAAAATTAATAATATTCTTGAATTAACATAATGGGGAAAAAAGTAAAAATAAAAAATGTATCTTCTTTAATCTATTTCTTGTTTTTAGAATTCAATGAAATCATCTCATTGTGTTGGGAATTTTAACAAAAATAAAGTATAAACATTTACATTTAAATCCACATTTCAGATTGTTCATAGCATTCCAAATTGACTTAACTTCAAAACAAACTTCATTTGCAGACAGAAGTGGTTATTAATCTCAATTTGACAGATAAAGATAATGCTTTGGATTTTCTTCAGGAGGAAAGCTAATTAATCCCAAGGGCCTCATAGCAGCATTCAGTTTACAATGGGAACATTTTCAGCAGTTATCTCTCTTTGCCAATGCATTCTTATATAAAGTTAAGGAATCTACCCCACCACCCCAGCTCCAAACCATGGGACATAGAGAAACAAACTTAGCATCAAAATATGTCTTTCTGCCTACTGAACTATCATACCAAATTTGATCTTAATTGGGCAACCATAAAAAAAGTTATTAGGAAAAAACAGAAAATTTGTGGACGGAAGAATGACAGACGGACAGACGGACAGACAGAGTGATTACTATAGGGCACCCGCAAATCCTTGCAGGGCCCTAATAATTGTTAAATTATATCAACAAAATATGGACTTTTAATTTGTATCCTTTCTTTTTGTTATGTTATTGCCAATATGAATAGATTTTATCTTGTGATATTCTTTATTTTATTTTAATAAGATTCTTGTTTTAAACAATAAAATATTTATTGTTAATTAAATTATCAAGTAAACACATACGGTACATGCCAAACAAAACAATGCTCACTAGGAATACCCCCGCTCTGATGTGAATACACACTATCATGTTAATATACACATGTCCAATTATGGACAGATGCACAGAAAAATATGAAGTTGACATCAGATTCATATCAAAATTAATCCAATCATATGGCATGCCTCAACAAAAAGTATACTAAAATTTCAAGCATCTGCTGTGATAAGTTGATGAGAAAAGTGTGACCAAAAAACTGTTAAGTATGCAACGGACAGACGCAGAGACAAACAGAAGGTTAACATCGTATTTGACCAAAAATGTATCCCACTACAGGGCATACCTTAGAGAAGATTTTGTATAAATTTCAAGCACCTGCGTTGCTGATAAAAATGTGACTGAAATTTTTTATGTATGATAGGGACAAACAGGAAGTGGACATCAGATTTGGCCAAAAATGTGTGCTATTTTTTCTTCTTTGTTTTCCCTATACTGACAAATTATCTTTTCTTTTCCTCACATATCTAAACTGTTTTTATTGCCAATTTTTCTCCATTCTACATATGGGTCTTTTGCTATAAATAGAGGCAGGCGATTTTTGATACAGAAGGGAGATAACTCTTAAATTTGACCCAAATTCTTGCTGAATAAAAATACATGAAAATACTATTATTAACATCCAAAGATCAAAATAAAAAACATTGGATGGGACAGTTTGAGTGGGGCAAGTGGGGATGAGAATCTGGTGGGGATGAGAAGATTAATATTATCTGGCCAAATAATAATCTGCAGCAAACTCTACACTAACTTACTAGTAGAACACAAATGTTTTCAAATTACAGATCAATGAGATCTCTAAACCAATGTATTTTTAATTAGTGTTTTAAATCTCAATTTTAAATAGGGTGTTTCAAAAAAGGAAATGTCACAGGGACTTAATTTTTAAATGTTGATAACAGAATAATATATATTAAAAAATAGTTTAAATACCTTTTCCATGTTTACACATGATATCTTTCATGTATAAACTGTTTTTTTTTAAAACCAAAGTATTAAAAAAAATAACACCATCCATAACTGAACAAAACAACATTAAGTAAAGTGCACCTAATCCATGATGTTTTTCACATATTAAGGTGTTTTTATGAGATTTGGGAAGACAGTACAAGTGTCAAACAATACAATGAAATGCTACAGCGCATGATACACCCTGTCACATAATGAAATATTGTTCATGATAACAGAAGAGTGTATGAGGGTTGTCCAAATTTTGCATAGTCATAATACATGTATATTCAATGTCCATTAAAATCGTGAATTGTTCAATAAATATCATTCATATTGATAATTTTTGGACGATTTATATGAAGGCCAATATGGTGTGTCGGTGCACGAACAAAATATGGAATAATTCACGCATATCACTACTACACTTGTTTTTATTTCTTTCGTACTATGTAAAACATGGAACTCAAAATTTATATCAGTGAAACCAGAATCAAAATCTTGATAACATTTCAAAAATTTTCATATGAATAGCATTAGCAACAGATGATTGGTGTCAAGATTTTCACAGTTACTAGAATCAAGTTCAATGAAAATGACGTCGTTAAACACATCCAGAGATGTAATAAATAGTTATGGGTATGGTTTATATACATTAGAGACGGGTAAAAAGAGTACATAAGTGAAATTACACACTAGATTCTAATAGTGATGGTGTTTTTAAATAATTAGGAGCTTCAATGATAGTTTTACGTCTATGCTGAAAATAGTTACAACATGCAAGAAGTAAAGTAGTGCTTATTTAATTCAGGCAGTGGGGAATGTTGTGGGCCATGAACCACGCCAAAAAATGTGTCTTCTCTGGTTCTCACAATATAAGGTCATCTTTCGGCTAGATCTCCACTGAAATTTGAATCTGCTAAAAACAGCATTGAAAAAGAAACGAACAGTAATCAATTAAATTAAGTTTTAAGTTAAGAGTGGTTTTTCGCTTTAAAAAAATTATTGGATGTTAACACATGCGTGTAAAGCGGAAAAAAAGTCATGTCATTGCAAGAGACGTAAATTACGCTTGTTTTCATGCGCCAATGTTCACATGCATACTTTCTTTATATTTTAATAATTTTCTCATTAAATGTAATATAATCATGAAACTTGAAAAGCATGATCATAAAGTGTTGCTTTTTATCTTGAAAAAAGAGAAATTTAATACAGCAAAGAGGTATTTAACTGTTTTCATTGTTTCTCGACTTTTTGGGACAACCCACGTACATGTAACAAAATCATGATAAAAAAAAATATTTTAACAGCAAGTTGCATTTAATATGAAAGATCAAATCTTTGAAATTAACACAAAGGTAACAATAATCATGTATAATCGTCATATATGTGTAGTGGTCAAATTTGTCAGGAGTGTGATTAAATTACCTAAATATACTTTAGTAAGGGAAAATAATATGGAAAATATCTCTGGAAAAACCTTTAACTCATATCTTACCATTTCATTTCAATGGTACTATCATTTTTCAAATTTTTGAAATGAGCGATTGTGAAAATCTTGAAAATAATGTTAAGTCAGTGTTCATCATGTTCATTGGTAAGCCTAAGTTCAGGTTAGAATATATCTAAAATACAGATTCTCTCAAATTTAAGAAGGAAAGGTCAGAATACTGCTGTCAAACTACAAGGATTTTAAAAAGAAATACACTTCATCAACTTTTATCATACACATTCAAACAAGCATGATTACTTTAACAATGCCCTTGCCATACCCTAATGTACAACGTTCTTATAAGGGTAAAAAAAAAAAGAAATCCACTTCATAAACTTTCATCATACATATTCAAGTAAGCGTGATAACTTTTGCAATACCATTGCTATATCTTAATGTAAAACGTTCTTATAAAAGTAAAAAACAGAAATTTATACACTTAATAAACTTTCATCAAACACATTCAAGTAACTGTGATAACTTTTGCAATACCATTGCCATTCAGTGCCCTTATGTACAACATTCTGATAAGGGAAAAAAAAGATAAACTTTCATCATACACATTCAAGTAAGCGTGATAACTTTTGCAATGCCATTGCCATACCCTAATGTTCAACATTCTGATAATGTGAAAAAAAAAAACCTTTCATCATACACATTCAAGCAAGCGTGATGCCTTATGCTATGCCATTGTCATATACCCTAATACAAAGGTTAAAAAAGAAATACACTTTATAAACTTTCATCATCAACATTCAAGCAAGCGTGATGGCTTTTGCAATGCCATTAACATGTACTACTTTAATTGGGGTTTCAAGTAACATAATTTCAATCTGCTCTGGGTCGTTCAGCAAGTGTTCTTTCAACATGTTCAAGACGACGTCATTATAAGCTGTAATATTTACATCTTTGATATTCATTTTCAGTGTGAGGGTTTTTTAAAGGTTTTTTTTCAACATTTTTTGACAACATTTGTTGCAACTTACAACAGATCTCTCAGGATCAACTGTGATGGGGGTGTTGCACTGAAGGCAGAAGTGTTTAGGAACCAGTAAAACTGTTGTCGAGACTCCCTCAAGCGTTATAGCATTGTCAGGTTCCTGGTCAACATCAACTTTTAAGTGTCCAATGTCATCTACTTCACGCATTGCAGAATTCGACGTCATGGAAAGAGATTTAACATTTTCGAATTGTTTTACTGTAAGCATCGATAAATTGTACGATTTTCCAATCTTCAATTTTTTCCCATCATCGTCCCAGAGTGCCAAGTTTATTTTTGCTGTCTTGTCGGCAATTGTGGTTGTTGTCAAGGTAATAGATTTTCCAAATCTGGTTGTTTTTAATTCTGGTTCCTTGATGTGGAAAACTTTTGCAGTCACTGTAACCTAAAGAAGAAAGTTCAATATCAAGTTTATTCTGAGAATTCAGGCATTTTGTTTTTAGGTTATTTCTTTTTATGTGCCCGTAATTGAAGATTTGGGGGTAAATAGTTTTTGTTATGTCCATCTGTCTGTTTGTATGCAAAAACTTTATCCTTGCCTACATCTTTTGTTTTAGTGGAGCTATGAATGTCTTATTTTACATGTGGCCTAGAAAAAAAAGTTGTTTCCATTTTCCTGACCAACCCTAATTTATAGTGCCGATCCTGACTATAAACACTTTTGTTGGATTTGTTTCACGACGTGCACAAGATTTCCCATGACAGAGTTAATAAAGGATGCAGTGGATTTGGATTTGAATTTGGACATGTATAATTTTCCTGAAGACATGAATAAAGAAGATACGGGGATTTTAAATACAACTTTGAATGGGATTGTTAACATGCTATCTGCTCTGGATAACAAACTGAATCAACTGAACACCAAGATGAATGATGTGGATAACAAGGTAAATAAATTGAACACCAAGATGAGTGATCTTGAAAACAAGCTGGATAAACTGAAATGTTACAACAGCAGTGGATTTTGTTACATTAGTGCTCAATTATCCCCAATCACAAAGTTATTAACAGGAAAGACAACAAAAATGAGAGAAGAAGGAGGAAACACTGACCAGAAAAAAGAAGGACCAGGGGGATCAGGAGAGAGTAAGAAAATTAACAGATGGATCCATGCTCTGTATTGGTAAAAGACATAGAAAAAACTAAAGAAAAAAACCCTCGGGTAACCAAAAGGAAACTACCCATGACCACTGAAAAGGGACAGAAGAAGAAACAGAAAATGTTATTGTATGTATTTTTTCATTGTGAATAAAAATCTGTCTTGTTCTAGTATTGTATGTGTGTTAGTATTCTTGTTTGTCAGAAAATCCAGGTTTTGTTATTGTCTTTCAGTAAAAAAAAAAACCAGTTTGAACTGGTTAGGCTAGGCTGTCTAGACTGTGAATGAATGCGTGACGTCATAATGACATTCTTTTGAGTCGCTGCCAAAATCGTAGTAGCAGCGTTGTGAATCGTAGTAGCAGTGTATAGTATAATGTAAACACAGTGTAAACACCCTGTATATAGGGGCTATATGTAATGAATTGACCCACCTATCCCCCCATCCCCAAGGATTGTACTGAGTTGACCCCCTTATCCCCTCACCTAATCAGAATCCACCATTTTTTTAAACTCATTTACATAATTTCCTAGATATTGACCAGGCTATCCAACCTGCTTCCGGCTAGACCACTTCAGGATAAACCACTTCCGCTAGGGGGCCCACTTCCGCTTCCGCTAGACCACTTAGGGTTAAACCACTTCCGCTAGGGGGACCACTTCCGCCTAGCCCACTTCCGCTTCCGGTTAGCCCACTTCCGGTTATGACGTCACTTCCGGGCTAGCCAGGCTCCTTATACTACTTATGATCTTACATTGATACTACATAACTAAGCTGCAACATTTATACTCTGTCTGACAGTGACCTTGATTTACCAGAATGACCATAGGTCAAATTCAAGATAAAACCCTCTGGTCACAAACAATCTTTATACTTAGTAGGAACTTCTAATGATCCTCCTTTACAAAGTTATACACCCAACAATAATTTTAATTTTTATCTACAAGAGCACATGATATACCCTCATGTCATGAAGGATTTTTGTAGCAAGTTTGAGCTTCCAATGGTTGTCCCTTACAATGTTAATGACTTTACAAGAATTTTGTTTTCTATAGTGACCTTGAACTTACTGGTAAGTTTACTTTACTAAGTTGAACTTTACTTTCCAGTGATTAAATTTAATTCATCATAACAATACACTTAGCAGTTGCTTAGTTTGTTTAATTAATACCCATACACAAGGTAGGGGAACAAAAAATGCATTTCAACTAATCAGTTATATTAAGCAATAATCAGTAGTGCCCCTACCCCACATGAACCCCTGACCCTTAGGCCTTGATATTTGATTAATACCAAGGAGCAGATTTCAAACCATTCATTCATTTTCAGTGTATAAGTACACCACCCCATGGTACCCCTGACCCTGGGGCCTTGAAATTCACAATTCTGGAAGATTAGGGCCCTTGTAGATCATAACTACATAGGTAGTTCATCTGCTTAATACCCTGGAGCAGAGAAGAAAATTTTTAAAGATTTAATGAATTTTCAATATATAATCTATAGAGCCCCGCCCTAACACCAAAACCCCTGACCCTGGTGCCATAAAATTCACAATTTTGGTAGAGGCACTCTTGTTCATCATAACTATGCACTCAGTTAGTTTATTCAATACCCAAGAGCAGAGAAGAAGATTTTCAAAGAATTCATGTATTTTAACTACATAATCTATAGAGCCCCGCCTTAGCACTAGAACCCCTGACCCTAGGGCCATAAAATTCAAAATTTTGGTACAGGCACTTTTGCTCATCATAACTATGCACTTAGTTAGTTTATTTAATACCCAGGAGCAGAGAAGAAGATTTTCAAAGAATTCATGTATTTCCACTTTATAATCAATAGAGCCCCCCCCCCCCCCTAATACCAGAACCCCTAATCATGGGGCCATAAAATTCACAATTTTGGTAGAGGCACTCTTGCTCACCATAACTAGGCACTTAGTTAGTTTATTTAATACCCAGGAGCAGAGAAGAAGATTTTCAAAGAATTCATGTATTTCACTATATAATCAATAGAGCCCCGCCCTAACACCAGAACCCCTGACCCTGGGGCCATAAAATTCACAATTTTGGTAGAGGCACTCTAGCTCATCATAACTATGCACTTAGTTAATTTATTCAATACCCAGGAGCAGAGAAGACTTTCAAAGAATTCCTGTATTTTCACTATATAATCAAAAGAGCCCCGCCCTAACACCAGAACCCCTGACCCTGGGGCCATAAAATTCACAATTTTGGTAGAGGCACTCTTGCTCACCATAACTAGGCACTTAGTTAGTTTATTTAATACCCAGGAGCAGAGAAGAAGATTTTCAAAGAATTCATGTATTTTCACTATATAATCAATAGAGCCCCGCCCTAACACCAGAACCCCTGACCCTGGGGCCATAAAATTCACAATTTTGGTAGAGGCACTCTAGCTCATCATAACTATGCACTTAGTTAATTTATTCAATACCCAGGAGCAGAGAAGACTTTCAAAGAATTCCTGTATTTTCACTATATAATCAAAAGAGCCCCGCCCTAACACCAGAACCCCTGACCCTGGGGCCATAAAATTCACAATTTTGGTAGAGGCACTCTTGCTCATCATAACTATGTACTTAGTTAGTTTATTTAATACCCAGGAGCAGAGAAGAAGATTTTCAAAGAAATAATGCATTTTCACTACCTACTTATTTAGCCCCGCCCTAGCACTAGAACCCCTGACCCCAGGGGCATGAATTTCACAATTTTGGTAGAGGACTCATTGCTGATTACAATCATGCAAACAGTTTGACTGCTTGATGCCCAGGAGTAAAGAAGAAGATTTTTAAAGATTGCATTAATTCTAGTGGTTTTGGCCCCACCCCTCAGGCCCCTGGGGGGCAGGGATCATGAA
Organism: Saccostrea cuccullata; assembly: GCF_032062105.1. Lineage (NCBI taxonomy): Eukaryota > Metazoa > Mollusca > Bivalvia > Ostreida > Ostreidae > Saccostrea > Saccostrea cuccullata. The sequence continues at coordinate 111,964 of NW_026922317.1, read as the reverse complement.
ATTCACAATTTTTGTTCCCCTTCACCAATAGATGCTTTGTGGTAAATTTGGTTGAAATTGGTTTAGTGGTTGCAGAGAAGAAGCTGAAAATGTTCAAATGTTAACGCACAACGCACGACGACGGACGAAAACGGATAGCAATAGGTCACCTGAGTTTACTCAGGTGACCTAAAAATACTAAAATTATCTATCAAAAGTGCTTCTGAACAGATGAAAAAATATCTATGCTAGCCGAACTCTTCGTATTCGTTCTCAGTTCTTACTACTCACAATTCAATTAAATTACGATGCTACATGAAAATTAAAAAAATATAACAGCAAGGAAGCTAAAATGTTATCAATAAATTGAATTTTAAGTCAAAAAAATCTCCTTAAACTGCATTTAATACAATAACACTTGGAATACAGTAAACATGCTTACAGTGAACACGCTAATAATACATTGACACTTACAGTGAAGTGATTTTAATTCCTCATGACTTCACTTCAAAATATAGACCTAGATTTGTTGTAATGCTATAAATGCCCCCGTGCAGACAAAATCTAATATGCCCCATTTAGTTTTAAATTTAGTTTGCAATTTCTTTTTTCCTACAAGTTCAAGGGGCATAACAAAGATAACTATAACTGTCCAAACGCGACAAAATACTTTCCACTGGGATTTTCTGAGTTAATTTTTTCCATAAAAAAGATGAACGAAACATGAATTATATAATTTTTCTTTCAGTGACCTTGAACTTCCCCAAATGACCTTGGGTCAAGGTCATGACACACCCTTGGGTCATGGGCAATCTTTGTGTGAAATGAAAACCTATCAAGTTTATCCATAAGAAAGATATTGACCGGACACAAATTATGAAATTTTTCTTCCAGTGACCTTGAAATTCCCCAAATGACCTTGGGTCAAGTTCAAATGGGCAATCTTTGTGTGAAATGAGAACCTACCAAGTTTATCCGTAAGAAAGATATGGACCGGACACGTTTGCACAGACAGACAGACAAGCTGATTCCTATATACCCCACAAAAAATTTTGTAAACCACTTATGCCATCCTTTCCTGCATTGGAATTTTCAAAGGCATAACTGTCAAAAATAACTCTATTGTACCAGACACAGAACTTGACCTAGACATTCTTATGATAAATCTGAATATCAAATTTCATCAACTCAGTCAACACAAATATACCTATACTTTCATTTTAGATTTACTAGCCTGACAGCCAGTGACAGGCTAAAGGCGAAATGCAGTATATAGCCTGACCTCTAAAATTAGTAGGCCCTGGTGTCGGTAATTGCACGACCCAGATGTTAATGTCCCCAAGAATTTTCTTTTTAAAATTCATTCTGTTAATACAGCAAAACTTAGTTATAACGAAGTCAATGGGACCTATGAAATTACTTCGCTATATCCTTAGTTCGTTATATCCATATAAGAAATTTGTTATATTTATATAAAAGGGGATCCAAGATAACTTCGCTATATTCATAAAATTCACAATATCCATGTCCGAACTAAGCAAGTTTGACTGTAAACAGTGCCGTTACATATGTTCACATTGACATGTTTTAAACAGAAGTAACATTGCTTAATGTTATAAACCTTATAAAATTCACGTACTTTCTGGTAATAATAAGTTTATTCTTTCATACAAGCAATTATTGAATTAATATTGTAAGTTGTGTGTTTGGAGAGTTAATTTCGTGCTGCACTCATGAATACTTATTACATACGGTTTACCAGTAATTTCATTTGCTAAATGCTCTTAGAGTCTGTAAATTATTGAAGTGTTTTCATATATTAAGATTCCTGAATAAACATATTTATACACACTTATTTGCTAGTAGCCAAGTGGAATCCTGAATGTTTTGCATCAATTCTGTTTTGCACTGAGATGGTTCGTGCCTATATCAGTGCAAAACATCCCATGTTTTATAGAAAATATTCAATCACATTTTGATCCATAATTTATAAAGTACATGTATATGATATAAATGTATGTTGTGTGTTCAAATTCATGACTTAATAATATACAATGCCAAATGTAGCGGATCATGTGCAACGAGATCATAATGAGAGAATTTATTTTATATCATTTATATTATTAATTGACATTGGGTAATCCAAGCCAGCAATAATTACTTAATTAGATGGCGGTAATAGAATTAGCATTGTGTTAAGATAATTCATAATTACGCTTTGTAAACTTTAAATACAGACACAAATTATTTATGTCTCTGCTTCAAATATTTCATCTTCTTGAATTAAAAAAAATGTTCCAAAAAATATCTGTTAACAGCTGTTAAATGAACTAAAATCAGGAGCACATTTAAGTACTTTGAGTGAAACAATTTGGGGGGAACAATCTCAGCCCGAAACAGAATTGGTGCAAAACAGTGCAGGGCAAACCCTTCATAGGTGCGAAACATCCTGTCACCATGTGTAGGAATAAATGAATTGATAAATACAAACCCCCCGCTGGGTTCTTCAGATGCAAGTTTTTCCAAAATAAAGATATGTGTCAAACACGAATTATGAAATTTTTATTCCAGTGACCTTGAACTTCCCAAAATAACCTTGGGTCAAGGTCATGACACATCCTTGGGTCATGGGCAATCTTTGTGCGAAATGAGAACCTACCAAGTTTATCCATAAAAGATATGTATCAAACATGATTTATGAAAACTTTTCCAGTGACCTTGAACTTTCCAAATGACCTTGGTTCAAGGTCATGCCACACCCTTAGGCCATGGGCAATCTTTGTGTGAAATGAGAACCTACCAAATTTATCAATAAGAAAGATATGGACCGGACACGAATTATGAAATTTTTCTTCCAGTGACCTTGAACTTCCCCAAATGAACTTGGGGTCAAGATCATGACACACCCTTAGGTCATGAGCAATCCTAGTGTGGAGTAGTAGATTCTAATGTCCCTCTGTAAGAAAGATATGGACCGGACACGATTGCACAGACAGACGGACAATGTGATTCCTATATACCCCCCCCCCCCAAACTTCGTTTGCGGCGGGTATAAAAACAACGACAACTACGGGAGAGAGAAGTAGATCAAATTCTGTATGAAAATAAAAATCGAGAATTAGAGCTCCGGAAAAGAAATGCCAGACTATTACAGAAAAGAGCTCAATTAGAACGACAACGACAGCATCAACAAAGGACTAGGGCGCATGAGGGACCAAAGGCACCTATCCATTCACTACTCAAACCCAAGGCGATTTCCAAGTATTATCAGGTGAGACTTAATCAAGCTAAACATTCCAGAAAATTTAAAGCGCAGGAAAATGTCTACACGGTCAATTTTAAAGAATTTCCAGAGGAGGAAAACAGAGGACTCGTTCGGCGCGATTATTTAGAGACATGTTACAAACGGTCAAATCTGAAATGCAGTGTAATCCTAAAGATTACCTACGCCTGAACATACGCCACGAATCGCTGAAATCTGACATTTGGTACGAGTTTACGCAATGTAAACGTTTGAAAGAAGGACCTCATTTTAGACAAGATAGAAGCCGTTCAACAATCCAAGCAAAATTTCAAACTGGGCGACGGCTCCTTGGAATTCGACCTGTTTCATGTCAAATATCCACAAGGCAGTGGTGGAGACAGAACCAAGCATTTAATGCTGAATAAGGAGAGTTTTAAGAAGAGGAAACAATCCATCGTTCGGATCAACAATCCCTGGGATAAATTTTGTTTAGCCAGAGCGATCGTCGTCACTCGATTACACAGTCAAATAACCATTACTGTAACTAAAAAGCACTGACAAACCCCTGAGGAAGTACTCAGAAAACCCGGAGTGGTACTGAGGTGACTGAGGTAGTCCTGAGTAGCACTGGTTGTTTGTGTACACTGGGGACATACCCATTACCGAGAGGTACTGAGGTGGACTCTGTTGGTACTTAGAAATACTGAGGTGGTTCTTAGGCCACTGAGCTGATGCTGAGTAGCCCTGAGGTTTAATACTGTAGCTACTAAGGAAATCCTGAGTTACACTGAGGTTTTTTTTTTCAAAAATTATTTTTGTGCTTTTTATTGTAATCTATTGGTAAAAATATCTTTATTTTTTAAACTCTCGTCAAATCAAAATGTGCAGGTTCAAGTATCTTGAAACACCACGTCATCTGGCAGAATTTCACAGATTCACAAGAATGCAACAGTTTTTTTTTTCTTAAAAAAATTAACAAAAATCAGCAATCGCTGTTTTATCTCTTTAATTGTCGACTTAATAGTTATATCTAAAGCTACCATTTTTTTCCTCAGAGATATACCGCAAAACTGGAACTTGATGACAAGAAATCAAACAATGACCTTTTAGGAGAACATAATTCCCATTCACTGGCCGAGTGCGCCGAGGTGTGGGAAAGGAAGTGCACCTTCTTTGGTTTCAACTCTGAAATGAAGAAATGTCGTACCCACAAGAAAAGATTAACGTCGGAGACGTCTAACGAGGCAGGTTGGAGATACTTCTCTGATAACTGTATTACATTTTTTTCATATTTTCTTTCTTTTTGCTTCTTAGTTTTTTTTAAAAGTCTCTCTCGAGAAGACACGATTTTTTCTCTGACACTTGTTTTTATGTGGTATAAACAATTGTATTTTTAACATAATTGATTCTGATAATATTCTTGTATCTTTATAGATTATTTTTTTTATTTTGAATTAATAATTTACTTGAGATTGATTGAATTATATGAGATTGAATTATAATTTGTGATTTTCCTGTATTTCCTCTTTTCTTATTATCTCTTCTTATTTAATGGAAAACACAAAGATAAGATTCTCACACAGTGAGTATTAAGTAATAATATTTAATTAAGCTTTGTGACAATAATGATTCTAAACCATTGGAAAAAAATTATAGCTTGTAATTAACTAAATAATAAAAAAAAAATTCTTTAAGCTACTACCTCGAAATTGCTATCTTGTCCTGAAAGCTGAGATGTGAATCCTTTAACCTTGGAGAAGTAAACGTCCTCTGTCGATCAGTCTGATCCACCATGTGTGTCCCCTGTCCTGATCTGGAAAACGAAAAGTTGGTGGACATTTCATTGTAAAAATAAAGGCCTTACAATTTGTTAAAAATGTCAGTCTGAATTTGATACGATAGACTCTGTGGAAAAGATGGTCATTGTATCGACCTTAGAATTTACGATATGTTTACTTTCACATACATTATTTCATACTAGATTTTACAACGACTATTTCACTGTCTAAATGGTTTATCATCTGATCTACAAATGTATTCCTCTTTAATATTTCTTCCAATCAACAGAGTATTGAAAATAATTGTACAGGTGACTCTCGATGGCTCGAACTCCGATCTCTCGAAGTGAACCTCCGGTCCCGTTTTTTTCCTCTATATAACTAAGCAAATTTACTCCTGATCTCTCGAACTTCTATCTCTCGAAAATCTCTATCTCTCGAACCAAAACATGGTTCCCGTTACACATATTTCATTGAATTTTACTCCCTATCTCTCGAAGTTTTGATTGCGTGTGTATACAAGCCAATCAAGCGTAAAATTGATTCAGCCTGGACTTACCTGGAAAACAGTGAACGCCTGGGGCTTGGCATTGAGGTGTTAAGTGGGTGTTTACATAAATGACACTTCACCTGTGGGTAGTCCGTGGGTTGATATAATTAATTGATTATATTGATAAATTATAAACTGTTTTTAAATTCACAATTTATTTGGTCTTGAAAACGAGACGATAATTTTTAGAAAATAATTTATAGTCAAATCAACAGGTTCCCATACGCCATGAACTTTTATTAGAGTCTACATAATCCCAGTATGGCAAAGATTGCACAAGAAATTCCTTTCTGAAGGACTAAATACCGGTTAAGAAAAATCTTGTGAACAATGGTGAACATGCATGCAGTCTGAACAGGTGAAGGACGCGATCAAGACAATTGCTATCCGGATTTCATGTAATCATTAAATAAGAACAAATAACTGTATTGAAACTTTAGGTTTTATTTAGTCGAAATACGATTATTGTTGTTGAAATCAAGTAAGTATTACCTGTAAAAAAATGCGATAGAAAACGTGCAATGACTTTACTTACGTATACTTCCGGGATCTATAAAAGTAGAACTTCGATGATCGGAACTGAAAATTCCGGATTTTATTTACCTTCTATCTCTCGAACCCCTCGATCTCTCAAACTTTTCTTGCGGTCCCTTGAACTTCGAGAGATCGAGAGTCACCTGTATTTAATTTTAAATACGTTTCACCATGTCCGAGATTACAGACTTGTAGCAATAAGAAAACAAAACAAATGGTTTCAGATAATGAGGAATAGTTTAACATAATCTGCATTGTACATGTTGTTTACATTATGTAAACTACTTGTTCAATGCAGATTATGTTCACATTTTAGCTTCGAAAATTAACCTTCATATATAATGAAGGTATTATGTATCCTTTCACTATTTGTATATATATATCATGACTCTGGCATTTTTTATGCTATTCCTGTTGATTTTAAGTATTTCACAGAATTTTCTATTTTACCGACACCGTTAATCGAAATCAATAAAAAGGAGTAACATTTTTAGAAAAAAAATTACAGACAGACGGACTGACGACGGACGCATTACTATCGCATAAGCTCTTCTGGTCTCTGACCTGCAGAGCTTAAATGAGGTCTGCGTGTTTTTCGCACATCGCCGTTGGGCTTAATATACAGATGTTTAGTATCAATGTGTAGGAAACTTCCTGTACTTTCTTTCTTTATAAAATTCGCAATTGATTTTATTTACTTGAAACAGGTTTATCATTTTTTTTCTGTTAAAGTATAGTTTTGAACTAGAAGTCTCTTGAGACTGTAGCTCGACTTGTCTGTACGTATATCAAAGGAAAAGTAGCAGTTGGATTTGAAACTTTGCAACAGATAGCAATAAATAAAACGAAGTCTCTATGTGCAGTCGGCTTGTGTGCCAAGTTATTTTGAAATCAGATGAAATCTGAAGGAGGAGTAGAAAGGAATTTTTACATAAATTTCTGTATTTAGCAACCATGGCAACATCGTTCATCGAAATCAAAAACCTATATATCAAATTATGTAATCTTAGTGTAGTCTACTTGTTTGCCAAGTTATACTGAAAAAAAATGTAGGAGGAGCAGCGTTTTGAAAAATTGTTTACAGACAGACAGACGGACACCTTACCATCGCATACGCTCTTCTGGTCTCTGATCAGTAGAGCTGAGAATGACGTTAATTTGATAAGCGACATTGGGTTTTTTCGTACGACAGGTGAAATTTTTAATTTAATAAAATTGTCCTTTTTGTGGTGAAAATTGTAACAAAAAAAAAAAAAAAAAAAAACAAGGAAAGAAAGAAAAGAAAAAAATGTCACTTTTCCATTTTTAAGTCAAATTTTCGCAAAGTTTCTATAAGACGAATTTTTACTCATACTTCCGTATGGACATAGGCTAAACTAAACCTAGTTGGTAAGAGTATAGAACCTTTCCTATTCATCAGTTTATATTTCGTCAAAATCTGATACGTATTCGTCTATCTACAATAGTTTAAGTTTAGAATTTCCCGAAGAAAAGTTGCTATTTTAACGAAAAATGTGATACAACGTTATGTAAGCATGAAACAGATATGTTAGACTCTGTGGTATCTTTTATCTCATTTTCACCAGGTTATATCGTATTGGCATAGGAATGGAAATTACAATTGTTAATTGAGAGTACGTCGTCGATATATCTAAATGACGAGCCGAAGGCCACAGCAAGTGGTTTCTTCTTTTCAAAACACATAATTGTTTCTTTAGGTTAGGGTAACATTCAGTATCCAGTTAACAGAACCATGGAAGCATCATTCTTTGGCTGATAGATGAGTTACATGAGAATTCTGAATGTTTTCCTTAAATATTTAAATATATTGCAATAGCATTCAAGATGTTACAAGAGTATCTGCTGATTTAAAAACACACAATTTCACATAAATTTCTATTTTTAGCAACCATGGCAACATCGTTCATCGAAATCAAAAACTTATACATTAAATTATGTATCTTAGCGTAGTCTACTTGTTTGTCAAGTTATACTGAAATCAGAATAAAAATGTAGGAGTAGTAGCGTTTTGAAAAATTGTTTACAGACGGACAACGGACATCTTACCATCGCATACGCTCTTCTGGTCTCTGACCAGTAGAGCTAAGAATGACGTTAATTTGATAAGCGACATTGGTTTTTTTCGTACGACAGGTGAAAAGTCACTTTTCCTTTTTTTTTTAAGTCAAATTTTGGCAAAGTATTCTATAGGATGAGTTTTTACACGTATTTCTGTATGGACAAAGGCTAAACTAAACCTAGTTGGTAAGAGTATAGAACCTTTCCTATTCATCAGTTTATATTTCGTCAAAATCTGATACGTATTCGTCTATCTACAGTAGTTAAAGTTTAGCATTTCCCGAAGAAAAGTTGCTATTTTAACGAAAAAGTGATACAACGTTATGTAAGTATGAAACAGATGTGTTAGACTCTGTGGTATCTTTTATCTCATTTTCACCAGGTTATATCGCATCGGCATAGGAATCGAAATTACCATTGTTAATTGACAGCACGTCGCCGATATATCTAAATGACGAGCTGAAGGCCACAGCAAGTGTTTTCTTCTTTTCAAAACACATAATTGTTTCTTCACTTTTGGGTAACATTCAGTATCGAGTTAACAGAATCATAGAAGCATCATTCTTTGGCTGATAGATGAGTTACATAAGAATTTTGAATGTTTTCCCGACTATTAAAATACTCGAGTATATTGCAATAGCACTCAAGATGTTACAAGAGTGTCTACTTATTTTAAAACTCCTAGAATATGATGTTCTAGAAATGTTTCATTCTGAAACCAATGATAAGAATAAAATAGAAATTGTGACTGATCTCAGTTCACCTGAAGGTTTTCTCAAGTTGTTTGTACATGGATCAGTGCTCTTGGGATGGGGGTTGACATAAAGAATTGTGTGGAGCAATTCTAGCAACTTGTACAGACAAGGGAAAGGATTCCATGGTACAAAGAGCAGAACACCTCATTTTCCTACCATCCACAGCCAAAAATGGTGGAAGAACTCGTAACAACACAACTGAGAACTGGGATCGCGACACACTTCTTCGCCAGTGTCACAGAAATTCGAATGGAGTTGATACTTATCATCATCATCAAACAAACATCAACATTTCTGGAGGCCAAATCACTGTCATTGACATCCGTCAAGGACAAAAGGAGGGTGTATGACACCATCGGTTGGCTAACCAGAGGGCTGATGGACTACTCCACAGATGAGGAAGAGGCAGTCCGGATGGCCTTGGACTTAACTGGGGAGGCCATCATCGAAAATGAAAGTGAAGAGTGGTTGATGTGCGTAGATTAACGAAATTGGATCCTGTGTTATATAACGAATTAATTGGGTCGTATGTCATAGTGTGCACTACGGAGACGTGTGTGAAGGCTAACTAAATGAATTGTGTGTTATTAGCGAAAACTTTGAAGACAGTTTTATGAATTATATAGAACCAAAGCAAAAGTACATTTATATATACGAGTGTGGTCAATTTAATTAAAATGTTATGTGTTTACGGTATTTTTCTATGTAAAAAGATAATAAACTAGAAAACTGACCAGTCAGCAAGGGCCCCGCCATGGGGTAGAATTATAAGGGTGCAGCTTACGGTATGATTAAAAAATGTACGAAGAATAAGCAACAGCAACTGTATTCTTAAAATTTCAAGATAATTCCTGAATATTCAAAAAACTTCAAATAATATCCTTGTTTTACATTAGGCAGTAAAGAACAACTTAACATTGAATGTATATTCAAACAATTATGAAGCTTATGTTATATAAAATGCCAGCCTTCAATGAATGCAAATATCATGAAGGCTTGACCTTAACTTCAAACAAACAGCAGTTGCAGACAAAGGTTTTCATTAATCTTAAAGATAAAGAAAAGCCTACTAACTGTTCTGCAGCAGGCTAGATAATTAATCCCAAACAATTAATTGTACCTCTCTCATCATTTTCTTCTAAAGTTACAATAAGAACTTTTTCAGTATTAATGATAGAATGGGGTTTTTATACAACTACCTTAAAAATTAATTAACATAAAGTGAAAAAAAAGTAAATCAAAAAATCTTCTTTAATCTATTCCTTGTTTTTAGAACTCAATGAAATCATAACTATTAAACAAAAATAAATTATAAAAATTTATATTTAAATCCACATTTCAGAGTGTTCATAGCATTCTAAATTGACTTAACTTCAAAACAAACTTCATTTGCAGACAGAGGTGGTAATTCATCTCAATGTGACAGATAAAGATAAGCTCTGGATTTTCTTCAGGAGGAAAGCTAATTAATCCCAAGGGACTCATAGACAGCATTCAGTTTACAATGGGAACATCTTCAGCAGTTATCTCTCTTTGCCAATGCATTCTTATATAAAGTTAAGGAATCTACCCCACCACCCCAGTTCCAAACCAGGGGACATAGAGAACCAAACTTAGCATCAAAATATGCATTTCTGCCTACTGAACTACCATACCAAATTTGTACTTGATTGGGCAACCATAAAAAAAAGTTGCCCATTCATTCTTATGCATAGTTAAGGAATCTACCCCACCACCCCAGCTCCAAACCAGAAGACATAGAGAACCAAACTTAGCATCAAAATATGTATTTCTGCCTACTGAACTACCATACCAAATTTGTACTTGATTGGGCAACCATAAAAAAAGTTATTAGAAAAAAGAACAGAAAATTTGTGGACGGAAGAGTGACAGACGGACAGACAGACAGACAGACGGACAGACAGAGTGATTACTATAGGGCACCCGCAAATCCTTGCGGGGCCCTCATAAATGTCCAAAGAAATCTTTTCTTATTTTTATTTGCAGGATTATGGATACAAAACCAAAACAACCTATTATACCTTGTAAACCCTTAAAATTAAAAGAAATATGATAATTTCACCTTTACAGACGTATTCGTTGGGATTGGAAAAACCACTACAGGCTGTATAAAAGATACTTTAGGCCTCTCAACACCCCAAAGTGCATAGGTTATTTGCGTGATTTATATGAATATCATCAGAGTCATTAATTGAACAACTGAACTGGTGCTACAGTAAGTAGCGTGTCTGGGTATGACATATTCAATTGGAATAAATTTTCCAAGCTAGAAATTAAAGGGTAGATTAATGAGGTTTAAATGAATTTAAAAGTATGAAATCTAGGATTACACAAGTAATATGTCAGAGTATGACAATATGATGACGAAAATCTTATCTAGAAATAACTTGAGACTTATACGGATGGCATTGTTGTATTTGTAGGTAAAATGAAGAATCTTATTGTTGGGCTTTTATCACTGACTCTTATCTTTTCTGGTACAACAAACACAACCCTTGTGAGAGAAAATGTGCTTTTTGAGAAAATACGTGAAATTACAATACAAGAAGTAAATGGCCATTGACATTGGTTATTGACCTAAAATCATTTAATTCCTTTATAAATAAATCTGTAAGAGGGTCTGCCTGAAATTATTCAAGTTGCTGTTCCCCTTGTTTTCTTTTATCAGCCTTCACAAATAAGACGGTTTTTCAACTCGATAAAAGGTTTAAATAAAGAGATTAAAAGGAAACATTTTCTGTATGCTGAGGTAATGTTTGATCATGAATTACATACATGTGGTTATTGTGTGCAGAAATGTGTATGTTAAAATGTGAAATTAAATATTTTGAAACTATATATAAAGATAGCCACACTATAAACACAGATTATAAACCTGATGAAAATTCAGAATCTGAAAGTGACTAAGGTATATCTTTCTTATGTATATACCCTAACAATTTATTTAACTATAGCAATTCAGAGTGATCACTACAGTAAATAGAAGTCCCCAAAGTGATCACAGTTGGTATTAAATAATCGGATTTATGCATCAAGCACGTTATAAATCCATTTATCTCAGCGCCCACGTGGTATGATGCCTGCGCAATATCCGCGCAAAGCATTGGAACAGTCGGTAATCTACTATCCTCCAAGATACACGTTAAGAGTGCTGCTAACTTTAAGAGATATTTTCAAATAGAGATCTGGTGCCCTGGGACTTGATGGTTAATTGTGTGGTTTACGTTGAATTTAGCTTGAAACTTATCCCTTGCCCGAGTGTGCTGCTAACATTTTAGAATTTTTTTCCAAATTTCTCAAATAATTTTAGGAGAGAAGCTCAAGTTTACTGCAACTTTACCTACAGTCTCCAAAATGTCCACCAAGAAAGAAACAGCTGCCACCAAAGCCCAACAAACGGAAGGAGATAAAGACAGTAGTACCAGTCGCAGCATTGAGGAAGACATTCACGCGTCAATCAGCTCAATAGGTTAGTCTGATTACTTGTCTACGCCTCTTGTTAGCGTTACTGATACATTGGGTACACCATCCCTTCAAAAACACGTGAAATATTTAAACTGGGGAGTATTTAGATCTGATGTTGCAATTCCTTAGCATTCAAGGATTGTGACGTCAAAATTAAACGCAGGCTTTAACCTTTTGTTATGTTGTTTAACATGCAACAGATTATTTTATTCAATTTATAAGCAAAAAAGTGTTGTTTTTTAAATATTAGAACTTAATTCAGTTACAGTTTTCAGTATGAAGACTCAGACTCTAGAAGAGTGGAAAATCTTTTAATGTTTAGTGCCCCTTCAAATGGACAAGATGTGAAGAATGGAACACTTTCTTGAATTTATGCTCATCCCAAGGCATTGGACTTAAGAAAATCCTCAGAAGTAAATTGTACCAAGAAAGAGTTGTACAAGAGGTTCGTATGGTGTACGCCTTGGTAGCATAAATTGCTGTTACGGTAGATTTCAAGTTAACTCATTTGAAATAGCCTAAATTAAATACTATTGGCCTAGGGGCTCTTGAGTCATGGCCCAAATTCTAAAAAGTTTACGCACAACGCACAAATGGCCACAGCATTAGCTCTTTGAGCCTTCGGCTCAGAAGAGCTAAAAATTGGAACTGAAAAAATTTACGACGATCTTGACAGCAAACAAGTTTCTGTCAACGTCCATACTCATGACAGAATTATGTCAATTAACAAACTGTAACGTGAAGCGGTCACCCATCCAAGGGTTAAACAGGCTCGCCGTTGCTTAACTTGCCTGAAATAGAGAGAGACTCTACCGCATCACCATAAAAGCTAGCTCACTGGCGAGGCAGTATAAGTTCCCTATATACTGTCTGCTACACTTCCCCCCGCTCAGGGAAGCTTCGACCCGAAGCTTAGCATGAGTTCTCTCTTAGTGTCTGGGCCTCTTCAGTTACGGCAACCAATGCCGTTCCCGGACACGAAGTCCGTACCTGGACACAAAGTCCTAGCCATAGAGCTTCCTGAAGCAGGACACCAGACACAAGAATCCCACCGCTGCCACCAACTTTGTAACGTGAAGCGGTCACCCATCCAAGGGTTAAACAGGCTCGCCGTTGCTTAACTTGCCTGAAATAGAGAGAGACTCTACCGCATCACCAGAAAAGCTAGCTCACTGGCGAGGCAGTATAAGTTCCCTATATACTGTCCGCTACAAAACTAAAAGTAACAAAAAAATAAATAAGACGACATTTGGCATGGCAGAAGGCCATGTCCGTCATTTCAAGTGGACCCGGTACAGAGAGGGTATAACGTGGTCCGAGGAGCTTTACGATAAACCGGAGGCCGTTTCTACACATTTCTATTGGGTCATCAAACACTGTGGTGGAGACTCAGGTACGCTCAGAGAGATGTCAGACAATGTCGTAGATCACTATAAAAACAACCAAGAAAGATACCATTCTTCCTCGAGATGTAAAGTGGATCCAAACTACGAATCTTCCCGAGTGGTGCTTCAAAACCCTGTTGCAGAAAAACTATTAATAGGTGTGATAATCATCTCAGCGATCAATATAAATCCGGATGATTTTCGATTAAGACGGGATACTTATTTTGTTAAGAGTTTTAATAACACTTTAAATATATAGTGGGAGCATTCCTTGGTACGTGTCACTGGAATAAAAATGTGGGTGGAGACATTACTTTTATCACCTACACACGTAACCCCAAAACCCCACGAAAGCAACTTGGAAAAAAAGAACTATAAAAAACTAAAAACAGTTCAGGAAAAAACATTTGGGGCGTTACATAAAACATGTCATTTCTAAACGTAGAAATAATTAAAATATCTATGTATTTGCACAATCGGGACAAACTGCTATCTATTAATAGCATTACTCTGCAGTCTTGTCAGTTGGGAGGTGTGACCAGCTCCCTAATATGCTTAATTGCTGTCCGTGTGGATACAATGTATTTATCTAGGTCGGATCCGGCCTTTACGCTCGGGACACGAGATAATACACCGTTTAACCTCAACCTTGTCTTATTGTAAGGTCAAAAAAGGAAACATCCATGGACGAAGGACATAGGTATTCCCGGGCGTAAGGCACATACCAGAGATATCCCTCAGGCGTCAATAAGCTCGCCGTAATACATGGTGGAGACAAAGACCCGGATCCTCTCACCAACTCAACCCACATGCAAAGGCCGCATAATTATTACCTACGGACAACGTTCTAGGACGAGGTGGACTTCAACTTGGAAGACCCGAATGAAGATGTAATGTCTTCATTATCCTTTGAAAAGTTTGGAGGTGGCGACGAAGATGTCGCTGGGCTGACACAGTATCGCCAGTCTCCCACGTTTATGAATTTAAATGATGATAAACGAGGGCCGGTTTTCCGTTACAATTGTTAGGCGCCGCTCCCCTGTGGATTGATAGTCTAGATGTTAGAGTTTAGATTAAGAGGGTTTGCAGATGCCAAAACATTTTTAAAATAAGGTAAGAGCTCGAAACAATGCATATCATTACTTTCACGATCCAACAACTGCCAGCTGAACCAGCTAAGCAGTATGTTACTAGATTTTAGAAAGAAGCACAGAAGGTTAATTGGCCTGAAAATCTAGGAGTAGGAGCCTTGTTAAATGGCTTATCAAGTAACATCGAACAAAATGTAACTAAGAGAGAGTCTGAATCTGTTAACCAAGTGCGTAGACTAGGAGTTTTAGCAGAGAAAAAATGTTCTTCAAATAACAGTGTTCTAATAGTGTCATTGCATGCAAAATTTGATGAAATATCTGAAAAAAATTACATTGGTTAACCTACGCTACAGCAATGTTAGCCACGTAGAAAGGACTATTGTTCAAAATCATAGAAATTTTTCTTCATCAATCCACATCTGGAATAGAAGGAGAGAGACTTTACCGAGTGTTAAATACATCAATTCAAAGGATTTCAGGTTGGTCCCGTCCTAGAGTGCGCCACGAGGAGCGGGAGGGGGAGGGGACTAAAGAAGAGGGGAATACACCTTGCGCTCCTCTGTTTTCGTCTCACCACAACCTTACTGATGACAAAAGGGTTAAGAAATCAGACCTGTTTACCCTTATCATCGCCTCGCAGTATTTTTGATCCGATTTGTCCGTGAGATGTAACATTTGCCTGTAAGATTTCGCTTTCCATTGATTTTACGTATATAATTAGAGAACAACTGTTTTTTGATTAATAAAACATGGTTACATTACATGTTCTTTGTCATTTTGTACCACAGCTTTTCTGACAACTCGAAATCACCGTTGTGCTAGAAATCTTTTTTTTATAATGTATATAAATTGTACTGAGCCAGATCATAAGGATGATTGATTGTTTAATGTCTCTCTCAAGATTTTTTTACTCATTAAGACGCCACCACCTGCCCGTGGAGACCTGCAAATTTGTCTTCTTCTCAGCACTCAAGGCCATCGAGCAGGGAGGGGTCTGTTTCGTGCCAGCACCTACTGCGACACAGAACCACGGTTAATACGTTCTAATTTGAAGGACCGGTCTCCAAGTTGCACAAGAGGGACTCGGACCCTCGACGTAAGGAGCAAGTCCTTTCTGCGCAACTCTTATATTAGACGCTCTAACCACTACCCCACGCGGGCGACCAGATCATAACGATTGATTGTCAATGACTGTTGTTGTTTTAAGCCGAGTCGGCATTCCACTGCCAAACATGTATTTCAGCAGATCATAATGAAAAATAACTGCTATATCCCAAACAAACGAATTTCCGTATTTTCATAATAGGAAATCGTGCGACGTATTACAGATTAAAAATCCGTAAAAAATACGGCGAAATCGTAAGAGTAAACAGCTCTGAGAAATGAACATTTGATTAATTATTCTATTCTATGTAACAACAATTGTGTTTTGTTTGAAGGGGTGGGAGGAGTTTGACGGTTTTGATTTTTATTGATATCTAATTCGATTTTCTTGCATACACATACATGTATTTATAAAGATTTGTATACATGTTTATATATGTATGTACCTTTTTTCAGAATTGGTTGGGAAATTACAACAAAAGTAAAAGCGGACGAGGAAAATTAGTTGAAAGAAAGACGCTTCCAGCAGTAAGGCCAACAGCTTTTTTCTTATTTTACTTTTTATCTGAAGCATCCTTTGTTTAGAATGATTGATGGACATAGTTTTGGTGGGTGACTTTATAGAGAGGCAATATCCTGGATGTGTGGGTAGTTCGGCAGATATGTGAAAATTTTGGAAGAATTGTGCCTTTAGTGATACAAGCATAAAAATTTGCACACAGTTAGTACATACCTTTACAATAATTTTTGGAGGTAGGGACATTTCAGATTCATCACTGGACTGAAATGGCGGCCATTTTAAAAATGGCGGGTATTATTGTATATTTTGGCTACTAATTCGGCAATGTTGTGCATACTGTATATAAAACACGATGTAATAAGCGTGTGTTTGACTGCTATGTACATTCCATGCAATATCTTTATAACTTAAGTGACTGTTATGAACTTTTTAACAAATTAATGCTTTTCTGTTTCTGCTTTCAGGTAATGCTCTTATGTATATTAACCACTTTCATAAACTAGCTGCTAGATGCTGATTCCCATTTTCACAATGACTGAATTATATTGGTGCATACTGCCTGAATTACAATGGCAAATAAACTTTTCAAGCTTTTAGATCCCCAACAGCCTAGTACATCTGGAACAGACTTGCCTTATTTGACTGATTGGAACAAGTGCGTGTTATGTCAAGAGGACACTGCTGAGACCCTTTCCTGTCCAGCTGATTCTACGCGCAGCACAGGGTCTGGATATAAAACTCTAGCAGATAATCTCCACAGCTTCAGTCAGATCGGCTGCTTGCCAAAATCCTTAGACATGTCCCGCCTTGATGAAGGAGATGGTATTCAATCGACCTTTCAGAACCACAAAGCTAAGTGGCATGATTCGTGCAGATTAAAGTATAACAAAACTGCATTGCAACGGGCACAGAAGAGGAAAATGTCTACTACTGAAGACACTACAAGTGCTTCAAGAAAGTACACCCGTCAGACCGTAGATGCGCAGACATTGCCTGAAAAATGTTTCTTTTGTGACAAGCCATCCGGTACTGATTCTCTGCGCAAAGCTTCCACGTTTGATCTCGATAAACATGTAAGAACAGCTGCTCTGAAACTAGGCGATAAAGCGATTCTTGCTAAACTTAGTGCAGGAGACCTTATAGCACAAGATGCTCAATATCACGTGAAATGTCTGGTCTCCCTGTATAACAAAGCTAGGGCCACAAAGACAACAGTGGATGAGCAAGATGACGTCAATCATGGTATAGCACTTGGAGAGTTGGTATCGTATATAGATGATGCCCGTATGAATGATCTTGTAGCACCAGTGTTCAAGCTGGTAGATCTGTCAAAACTTTACACCACTAGAATGGAACAGCTTGGGACCATCATGACTGGACGTGTTCACTCAACTTAACTTAAAGATCGAATCATGACATATTTTCCAGACCTTGAGGAGCACAAATCAGGTCGAGATGTTCTGCTTGCTTTCAACGAAAACATAGGCTCAGCTCTCAAGAAGGCATGTGATCAGGACACTGACAATGATGGGGTTTGTCTTGCCAGAACTGCAAATATAGTCCGAAGAGACATGTTAAAACTGAAAACAACCTTCAGTGGTTCATTTGAACCACACTGCCAAGAACAGTCGGTGCCTACTTCTCTTGTAGCGTTAGTTGGTATGATCTTGAACGGTCCTAACATCGAAGAGCAGTCAAGCCAATCATCTGTATCAACACCTACTCTCACAATCTCACAACTGTTGATGTTCAACTGTTACACACGCCGCAGAGGGAGTACCAGCAGTATTGAATCTACAAGACACAATAGCAATCGGGAAACTCCTCTGCCTGTGTACCTGGGTACACTAATGCATACAAAAACTCGGAAACGTGACCTTGTTGATACTTTGTTCCATCTAGGCCTTTCGATTTCCTATGACAGAGTACTGGGCATCTCCACGTATTTAGGGGACAAGGTTTGCCGCTTCTTCCAAAAGGAGGGTACAGTTTGCCCCCCTGTGCTAAAGAGTGGTCTGTTCACGACTGGGGCAGTGGATAACATTGATCATAACCCCAGCTCGACAAGTGCCCAAGATTCCTTTCACGGTACGGGTATTTCTCTTTTCCAGCACCCAAGTAGCAATAGCCATGGAGTTCAAAGGGAAGTTTCAGATGAGACAGCAACAGGTGCTGCACACCTACCACAGTCATACACTATGGTACCTCCTGTTATTTTGGGCAGAGGCGATATACCTATACCTAAGCTAGAGGGCTCCAACAAAAGTGACTGCCAGCTAATCCCTGAAGCGTTACAGGATGAATTCAGGTATGTAATAGCAAATACTGGATTTGTACATTTCAGCTTTGAAAATTTGTGTGTTTTAATGACCAATCTTGTTAAGGTGTGTGGTCACCACTTCATTTTGTTGTTGTATTTTAACAGTTGGCTGGAGCAGATGGAGAAGACGGTAGCATCTGACACAGTACTCCAGGAAGACGATACAGTGTCATGGGCTGCATACCATGCCAGCAAACAGTCTATTCCAGAGGAACCAGAAAGTAGCGTAGCTTTAAACTCATTGCTGCCTCTTTTTTATGACCAAGCCAAATCTGTTGCAATGATTCGTCACTCGATGGATGTCATCAAAAGAGCTGTGGATATTTTGAATCCAGGTCAGATCCCTGTAATTACACTTGATCAACCATTGTACACACTTGCCAAACAGATCCAGTGGAGATGGCCAGAAACACATGGAGAGGATTATTTCGTCATTGTCTTTGGAGGACTCCATATTGAAATGGCTGCATGGAAAACCGTCGGAGACCTTTTGGATGGCAGTGGTTGGACAGGTGTTTTGGTGCTTGCAGGAGTTGCTACAGCTGGTACCGCTGATTCTTTTCTGAAAGCGTCACATGTAACACGCACGAGACGAGCACACCAAGTCACAGCTTGTAGTCTCTATCTTCTCATGAAGGAAGCCCATAAACAGTACACCAGCGAACTAACTGAAGGACAGGATCCAAAGCCATTGGATGATTGGAATACTGAACGAGTTGAAGCAAGCCCACAGTTCCAGTTTTGGTTCATTATTCTGCAGCTGGAACTGACAGTCCTGATCTATGTGAGATCCATCCGGGAAGGAAATTTTCTGCTGTATATTGATGCTTTGAGCAAACTTGTTCCTTGGTTCTTTGCCCTGGGACATACCAACTACGCCAGGTGGGTCCCAGTTCATTTACGGGATATGGTGACACTTGCAAGCAAGCATCCAAGTGTATACACACAGTTTCTGGCTGGAAACTTTACCGTGAAAAAGACCACACGTGCATTCTCTGCCATACCGTTTGATCAGGCACACGAACAAAACAATGCATTGGTTAAAGATGATGGAGGGGCTGTAGGTCTGACAGAGAATCCTGAAGCTTTGCGCCGCTGGATGGTGTCTGGTCCAGAGATGGCCAGGTTGATCTCAGAGTTCCAAAACACAACAGAGAAGAGAACGGAGAAAATTGAACTCAAGCACCATGAACAAACAAAATACACACAGATAGCCTTTGCTCGCGATGTAAAAGCCCTCACTCATGCCATCAGAGAGATGGGGAATCCATTCTGTGAAGACAGCAAAGATCTCTTGGTGTTAGATAGCAGAGATCTGGCAGATACAGCAGTCATCAATACTCTACACCAGATTGAGCAGCTGGGTCAAGAACAGTATGACACGTATGTCAGTGAGAGGCTTATTTATCAAACAAAGCCTATCACTGACCCAATAAAGAGAAACAATCTTCCTCTCTTCAACCGGCCATCAGTCAGACAGAAGTCAAGGACAGAGCTGCAGGTTTCATCCCTCAAAAATGATTGCAACTTGTTCTCCAGATTGTTCATTACGTCCCAGACTCGTGATGGAGATCTTGATGTATTCTTTGCACATGAGAATCAGGCTTGTCCCCCAGCATTGTCACACATGGGCAAAATTAGGCAAGGAACAAAATCTGATTTGGTTAAGTGTTTAGAAGATCAGATTACTCCACGCGAAAATGACACTGCTAGTCCTCCTGTTCAAGTAATGATTCTAGATGGAGCAGCTATCGTCAACATGCTGGCACCTGGTAATGCAAAAACCTTCTCCGAGTATTCATCATTAGTATTCTTGCCCTACATCATATCTCAGCTGCAACATACGAGCAGGGTGGATATTGTTTGGGATGAATACTTTCCAGAGAGTTTGAAATCAGACACCAGGAAGAAGAGGGGTAAAGGAATTAGAAGGCGAGTTGAGCCACATAGTTCCATCCCCGGAAACTGGCAGGCCTTCCTTCGCATAGATGAAAACAAAGTAGAGTTGTTTGCCTTTCTTGCAATGAGGATAGCAACCGCAGAAACTACAAAGCAAATCATCAGCACAAACCACAAAGATGTGCTCTGTACACAATCCCGGGATGTTTCTGGTCTTGCTCCATGTACTCATGAGGAGGCAGATACGAGAATACTACTCCATGTTCAAGATGCAGTGAGGCAGGGTTATACTAAAGTGTCAATCCGTACAGTGGATACAGACGTTGTGGTCCTTGCAGTGACAGCAGCAGAACGACTGGAAATTGAAGAATTATAGATTGCTTTTGCCACAGGAAAGAACTTCAGATACGTGGCAGCTCACGAGATAGCCATGACACTGGGACCGAGCAAGTGCCATGGTTTGCCATTCTTTCACGCCCTTACTGGATGTGACACTGTGTCATGTTTCAGTGGGAGGGGGAAGAAAACAGCATGGGAGACATGGAGAGCCTGTAATGAGATATCTGATGAAGTCACAAAAGCTTTCAGTGCATTGGCTGTCACACCAACCATTTCAAGTGTGGATGACTACATGGATGTTTTGGAGCGTTTTGTTGTCTTACTCTACGATCGTACCAGCTGCCAGGAACATGTTAACGTGGCTCGCAAACATCTCTTTACGCAGAGTGGAAGATCAATAGAGGCCATTCCACCAACTCTAGAGGCACTTAGACAACACATCAAGAGAGCTGCATATCAAGCCGGTTTCTGTTGGGGGCAAATGATGATTTGTATACCAGAGCTTCCTTCGCCAACTGAATGGGGTTGGGTTAAGAATGAAAATGGCTGGGGGATATATTAGACAACCCTCCCAGAGGCAACAGAGGCGTGTCAACAATTGATTACATGCGGATGCAAAAAGGGCTGCAGAGGGCAGTGCAAGTGTGTGAAAGCTGCACTCCAGTGTACAGCTTTGTGTTACTGTGGAGGGGAATGCACACAATAGATTACTCTAGGGAGTATGGATTACTGTTAAATTTGTACTCAATCATGGGTAGCCATACCACTTGGCTCCAAATTTGTTTTTTTGTTTCAAGCAGAGACATTTTCCAGAGTGTTAAAATGACATTTGGTGTTAAATGACATTTTCTGTTCATTTTCGCAGCTTTTTCTGACTTTGGATAGTTAAAATTTAATTTTTGTGAATAATGAGAAAATACAAAGTGTGCTGTATTGTAAAAATCATCATTGGTGTGCTTTTTCAAATTAAAAAAATATATCTATACTGCATCAATCTTGTGTTACGTACGAAACAAAAATGACCATTTTAAAAAATGGCCGCCATTTTGAAAAACGGCGGCCATTTTGGCTCTATCATAAATTCTGAATGTCCCTACATCCAAATATGTTCCTAGTAGATGGTTCTATAAGTGTCCCAAATTTCATGCTTGTATCACCAATAGCACAATCTTTTCACATATCTGCCGGGCTAGGGTTGATGTATTTGTCAGGGTAAGGTGCAGAACATAATGCTTTAAATGACCTTTGTACTCTGATTGAACGTATAGATGAATTTGAAAGAGAGCGGTTTTGTGAAAAAAAAAAAAAACATTGTTCAAGGATCTTAAAATGTTTTCATTGTTTGCTATATAGTAATTGGATCTGTCTGAAATCCAACAAACAGTTTTAATTTCTTTTTAGTTAAGTTGTGATGATATATTTTCAAACCATATTGTCATAATTAGACCGATTCACTCGTAAATGTAAGTTACATGCAGTAAGTGTCTACGAGTGAAAGTGATTATAATGATAAAATATAAAAAGAGCTCACAACTGTTTTATTTTCAGACATATTACAAGATATATGGGGTAATGTGAATAAAAAAAATTATAATTAGGAATTTTTTTATTGTTATTTTAGGTTATGAAGAATTGTGGTATGGACACCCAGATATTGTTTTGATGCCGGACGACCACAACAAAGAAGAAGATTACATACGATACCCCTTGCCTTTTATGAAGACAAGAATGGTGATGGTGACTAAAATTCGTTATCACATTAACAGTGTTATTATTTACTCCTAACTTCATATTATTAACATTGTTATTACGTATTCGGTGCTTCATTTTTTATGTTTACACAATCTAATATTATTTTGGGAAGATTTTTTGTTATATGCTGTCAGGTACAAATTATTTGGAATTACAATAATAAATTAACTGTTTAACTTGCATACTTTATTTTAAACTGAGAATCTTAATCTATAAACCTCATCATTGCATCTTTTGATATATATGGTGGCCTTGGTCTCTTCTTTAGTATGACGTAGTAAAGCTGAAAGATTATTTTGCAATTCAAGTACACGTTGAAATAGATTAAGTACATTTGTGCCCATATATTATCTAGTATCTGTTAAGAACTATAAAAATTTGAATAAATAAAAATAAGAAATCTATACCTCATTTGAGAGGATTATTACAATAACATTCCCTGAAACTGCAATGGAAATACGTTACACAAAGAAAAACGCTGAATGTTACACATGATTTAATCTTGAATCCCTTCCCTCCCACTGTCTTCGAACAAAGAATTCTGAAACGCTTAGCCCAATCAATGACAGTTTGAGATGGGGCACCAAAGGGGAAGTTACAGAAGGGTTGATGATTTAAATTAATAAGATCGGTTGCATGTTTATAGTCCATTTAAAAATTGAAATGTATAGCAAATTTTGAATCGCATTTTGGTGTTATTTGTAATTTTCTTTTGAAATATTACAGCTAAAACGAAAATGTATTGTACAATTTAACTTGATATGATGTAAACGTTTGTTAGGTAAGTTAAACCAATATTATTCGTAATGAACAAATCGTACAACTAGACTAGGCACGGCTTTTCTCTATGATGTGGCGTTTCTCTTCTCCCCTACACTAATAATTCATTAAAATGAGTAAGTCCCTCGCAGAATTCCATTTCGTTTAAAAGGGACGTATAATTCTGTATAATGAAATGCGTCCAGTGTAGAGGGAGTCGGCTTGCAGTGCCAAGTAATGTATCTTTTCTGCCCGAAGTTTTTACAACTTTAAATTAACATCCCTCCCCAGTGGGTTCTGAATACGAAGCCTGTCTAAAAATCTACTGATCTGTGTACTTGTGTTATCTTTTCGACACGATGAATTATTAACTCTATTGACCTAACCCTATTGACCTACACAGAATATTTTCAAGGAGTTCCCTTCACATTGGACATAATTATAGAATAATCAAAGGGGAAAATATGAAATCCTGAACTTCTGCGATCACGTCTTAAACCAAACTGCCCCATGTTCATGTTTTTTGTTGTTTAACGTACCTTTCGAACGACGTGCGAACATTGTACGCCAAGGAGATGTCGCCATTCCTATACTCGGCACTCTTGACCATTGAGCCAACACCTACTCCGGCACGGGACAACGAAGAGGTGTTGCGTAAAAATCTGGTTCTGGAGTATAAATAGCATTCAATCAGCGAAATGGTGGAAATTTCAATTTACTTCCCATCTTTCACTTCAAGGAATATATTTCTGAAGCTATACTTCAATCTACAGTTACCATTTTCAGATCATAAAGTAAATAAATTTCAGTATTCAGATTGAGGGTAAATAGCTGTCTTTTGCCTTGATAAAGCCTGTGCATTTTCTCAGTGTTAACTACTTTCAGTACCAATTCTAATACTACATTTTCAGTACATCACTAAAAGGGGGGGGGGGGGCTACCAGGCTTTCTATTAACATTTCCTATAGTATAGGTAAGGTTGGGGAAAAAAGTGGGGGGGGGGGGCAGGCCCCCCGCTGGCCCCCCTGTTGCTACGCCCCTGTTAAAGAGTCCAATAAATTTTGGTTAAAATTTCTGGATTTTGAAATGCTTTGCCTACACTTATCGCTGTTTAAAATATCGTTGATGGATTGATTGTATGTTGTTTAACGTCCCACATGAGAATTTTTCACTCAGATGGAGACACCACTAATTGCCGGGGGAGAGCTACAAATTTTGTCCTATACTCGACACCTAGGGCCATTGAGCACTGAGGGATCTTTTTCGTGCCAGCAAGACTGCGACAGGGAACCTCGATTTCTGCGATCTCATGTGAAGGACCGGTCACCACGTCCAACAGTGGGATTCGAACCCGCGATGTAAGGATCAACTCCGCAGTTTTTGTTTATTGAATGCAGCATTTTTATGCCCCGCCATGAATATGGCCGGGGCATATATTGTTTGTCATGTCCGTCTTCTGTCCTTCCGTCAAAATTTTGCGTTTACCTCTGTTCAAAGCTCAGTTTCAAAGAAACTATCGAAGATATTTACATCAATGCTGATAGATATTGATGAGAGCTATGTACCAGCATCAACATTTTTTTTTTTTACCTTGACCTTTCCTTTGACCTTGACCACACTTTTCAGTAATAAGTGTTTTGCTCAGTTTTAAACATTCCATTGAAGATGATGTTATCAAACTTAACATGTTGATAAATACTGATGAGAGCTATTCAACTGCATCACCCTTTTGAATTGATCTTTCATTTGTCCTTGACCCCACTTATCTGTAATGAGTGTGTAGCTCAATTTTAAAGATACCATTCTAGATATTTTTATCAAACTTCATATGTTGATACATTTTGATGAAAGATATGCAACTGCATCAACATTTTTGAACTTGACCTTTCCTTTGACCTTGACCTCACTTTTCTAAAATCAGTGTCAACTACATATGCTGATACATACTGATGTAAGGAATTCAACTTTATTAACATTATCTTCAGCTGAATTCTGTAGAGAGAATGGGATAAACAGAAGGTTTACATTAAATTCTTACAAAATCTATTTTACATCGCATGAATGCAAATATACAGAAAAGGCCATTGCTATCGTGAAAGAAAGAAAAATCTCTTGTCTCTTTACAAGCATTGTACAACAAGGTACTCATTCCTCTTTGTGCTTTGGAAATGTAACAGACAATATACATACCACATGCATGTGCATTGAGAATGAACTGAATGTCCATGTTAGCTCTCCAGGCTTTCAGAAGAATAGGATTATAATTCTTAATTCTTATTTCATCCAACTTTCTTTTCAAAAAGATTGTAGTAGTTTTAATAGATGATATAACTGCACTGATATATTGGTGACAAGAAAGCCTCAGTTCGTTAAGGAATTCTTGAAGTGTTAAATCTTGTCCTTTTTTCATATTATTTAAACATTTCTTATGTGTTCCTAGTTCTTTTTGTGTTGTTCTTCGTCTATTTCAGGTATGCTATCATTTAATGGATTCAAGATGCATGTTTCTTTCATACGAGGCTTAGGAAAATTAAAATCTGCAGTCATTTTTTTCCTTTTCTTACATGTTCTGCCATGAGCTTGGTATTGGTATTGTACCAATTCTTCTATTTTACTGTTTCTTGCACAAGAGACATGTGAATTGGTAAAATTTACGATATCACTTTCTTCACTTTCTATATATTTTGGGGCACTTTCGATCCAGACCACCATGTGAATATGTGGGGAACCTCGCATTTGAAATTCAACTTTATAAAAATAATCTGTCACTTTTCCAACAGGGCAGATGGAAGACTTCAGTACTTGGTTTACGAAAATTTGAACTTGATGATCAAAATGCCTGGCACACATTACTGGGTCTTTTCTAAGTAGTTCTGCCCTTTTAAAGAAGCTGAACGATTTTCAGTCATTTTCAGAATATGTTTTCTTCTCGACTGTCTTTCCTAATATTTGTAATAAATGTGTCCAATGAGTTTCAGCAGCAGAGAATGATGTAAACCATGTTTGTATGCCAGGCTGCCTAGTGTCTTTTTTTTTTTTTTTTTTGGCTTTCTCCCAGTATGTAGGAGAGCCTCTGAGATCGCGAAATATTCTAAAGCCTTCATCTAATCGGCAGATTTTGTCATGATTTTCGGGATGTTTTAACTATCCAGCAGAGATATTTTCAGTTTCTTTTGTTTTTCTAAGGCAGATATTTGCTTTGTCTAATACAGTGTTAACTTGAAGCTTTTTAAATTTGAAGAATATGTTTGGAATATGTCTAGCAACCCGTCTATCCCTATTACGTAGCTCTGATCTACATATGTCACTGTATGTAACCTTAACTTCCCGTTGATTGTTTTCTGGTCTAGCATGTCCACAAAATATGGTAGGGTAACTCATCTCTTCGGCACTTTTATCAAAGAAAACATTTAAAGGAGTATTGCCTTCATCTGGAGCAAATAAAATAACTTCTCTCTCAGTTTCAAGATCCTGAGGTGTCAAGAGTACCACAAGGTAAATCCTCTTCTGGTACCCCATTCCTTATAAACATTGCTGTTAGACATTAACCATTCTACTGCTCGGATGACTTTTTCAGGTCTTCCTGTTTGATAGTTAACATGATGTTTGTATGAAAGTCTTCTTTTAAGTTTCATTGGTATTGTAAAATTCTCGTCAAGTACTCTTGGTAATTTAGCCACTGTTTGATTTAAATTTGAAGGAACATTCACTACATTGCCATGAAGACTTCTTTGTTTTCCTCTTGGGAGCTCATGGAGCTGCGTGAAAGGGATCCTCAAGGATACTAGTTTCTCTTCCACTTCTGTCAAATCTAGCTCAGTTGGTCTATCTGTAAAGCACATCCCATTATATTTGGAGTATGGAGGTAGTTTGTCATTAGCAACATTATCTGCAATATGTCTGGCATATCCATTCTTTTCCATCAAAACTGTTGAAAGAATTCAGTATTTTAAATTTTCTGATACATGCAAACTTGCAACTAGTCTTACACTATCTCTATACCACATTTGGAAGCAACATGTACAGATGTAGAATGGACCATTCTTTACTGCATTATGAAAATTTGTAATCAAATTCTCCACAGTGCCTTCTTTCTTTTGGTTTTTAGCACACTTTTCCTTGATTCTAAAGTCCAAATCTGTTCTTTTATTCTGTTTATGTAAGAAAGGGGGCGTATAAGGCGTGGACAATCCCCCGCTCTGACACAAAACGTTTCTAAATTTTTAAAATTCACAGACAAGTTATATTTTTCTAAAATCATGTTCTCAGTAATGTCATCTTCAAATCATTTTATCATTTTTTTTTTACTGAATGTCTTGTTATTTGAGAACCTTTATTTCAAAAGTGATGTTAAGCATATTTAGAGGAAAATGGGTTTACTAGAGGTATAAAAAATGAATTTTGAACATGAATGGGTCAAGTCTCCATTCTTCGTTAACGCTTAAACGATGGAAGCGTAAATGCAAAATCTATTTCATTCGTCCAAAAAATGGAATCTGAACCCATTCTATATGAAAATCGAACATTTCTAGAAAAAATGTACGCTTCAGCAAACCGGTTCATTTAAATCACACTGACAGACGTCGATAACTCATATACTTCTTAGCGTAGTGGTTAAAGCGGTCGGTCTAGGACCAAACCCTGCTCTATGGAGAGAGTTCGAATCATACGTGAAGCTTTTTCTGTTTTTGTTTTCACATACTAGTATCTTAAAATCATGAGTGAAAAATAAATTATGAATAAAATATTAAAACAATAAAATACAGAATTAAATGTGTAAAAGATGATATAAACTATATAATTTTGAAAATATAACAGAATTCAGAAATGTCTTTTCTCAGAGGGGGGATTGTCCTCGCCTTGTACGCCTCCATTCTTTTTTATTTTCACGATTTGTTAGTGAAAAACGTTTCCTTTTATTTTCTTCTCCCTTCAGCTCACCATGGATTCTTAAATATTGTTTATGATTTCGTTCTCTCTGTCCGTTTGTAATAGAGGAGCGTTTTGCTGCATTCTCCTTTTCTCTTTGTTCAGGCTGAAATCTTGCATGTAGTTTATGATTTCGTTCTCTCTGTTCGTGGTCGCCCGCGTGGCGTAGTGGTTAGAGCGCCTGCTCCATAGTCGCGAAGTAAGGAGTTAATCCTTACGTCGCGGGTTCGAATCCCACTGCGGGACGTGGAGACCGGTTCTTCTGATGAGACCGTATAAACCGAGGTCCCGTGTCGCAGTAGATGCTGGCACGAAAAAGATCCCTCCCTGCTCAATGGCCCTAAGTTCAGAGTAAAGGACAAAATTTGCAGTTCTCCACCGGCAAATGGTGGCGTCTCCATACGAGTGAAAAATTCTCGAGCGGGACGTTAAACAATATACAATCAATCAATCAATCTCTGTTCGTGATAGAGGAGCACTTTGCCGCATTCTCCTTTCCTGTCTGTTTGTAATAGAGGAGGTTCTGCTGCATTCTCCTTTTCTCTTTGTTGAATTCTTTTCCTTTCTCTTTTTTCCTGGTACTCTGCACTATGGCATCACTATTTTCAGAATCGATTCTTCTTTGTTGTAGTTGTTGAAACTTGAAATAGTCAAGTAAAAGTTTCTCGCCTTTGTTTTTTCGCAATGTTCATTGTTTAGTTCTGAAGTCATGCTTAAAACGACATCATAATGGTTTAGATTTTTGTGATAAAGATATGTTTCCATCGTGTTTACATCTAAAGAAGATGTGCCATGGCAAAAATTTCAGCTTGAGAAGCCCATATTTTTTTCTTATCCATTTTGGTCTTTCTTATGTATTCAGTTAAGGATATATTGCCTATCAAAGATTCTAATTTTGTTTCGGTATGTCTCATGTAGTTACATATATATTGTCTAATACAGAGATGATGGCCTTCAGTACCTGATATTGAATACGAAGAAAATGGTTTCCATCTGGAATTGTACAGTATGTTTGACAAGGCTTAACCAGTTGTTGCTTATTGGTTGATGGAAAAAAGGGTGCATTATCTGGTCTCCAATGGAAAAAATTGCACAGAGTGACGTTGCCAGTCTGTAGATATTGGTTTAAAAATCAGGACAGAAGATGGTTCACTAAAAATGTGTTCAACTTCACTGGTTTTAGTTTCCAGGGACTTCTGCGTGATTTCCAATTTTTCAACATTGATTTTTTTGTTCTTCATCTGGCTTCAGGGATAGGCGCTGTTTGCAGCATTTCTGTTGTTAAAACTTTCGAAAAGAGCTGTATAATACATTACATATTATACAATACGGGCATTTGTGTTTCTTAAGATTTGCTTTATTTTTGTAAATCCTTGTACATTGGTTACATTTATGTACTGATGCTGATAGAGATTGGCATTCATGCCTTTGCAAATTATATTTTAAGCAGAAGACCTGTCCACACGATTCACAATTTGCACATTGGTGTTTTTGTAAGCCAATTTTGGTTTTACATGGATTTCCAACTTTTTCGCATGTGAAATCTGCTCCTTCTCCTAAGTAGTTCTGTGAAGCCATATCTACTAATTATCTTCTGAAAGAGAATGATGGACTCACAAATACCTTACTTACTTAATTTTTCCACTTATATATAATGTAGACTATTTGTCTTTGCATATTTGAAAACCAGAAAAGTGCCACCAACATCATACAAAAACAAAATTGGTAACTTTTTGCAAGTGGAAAGGAACATAAAACATCAAAGAATTTTAAATGATTGATTGATTGATTGTATACTGTTTAACGTCCCTCTCCAGAATATTTCACTGATATGGAGACGTCACCTTTGCCGGTGAAGGGCTGCAAATTTAGGCCTATGCTCGGCACTTACTAACTTTGAGCAGGGAGGGATCTTTATCGTGCCACACCTGCTGTGACACGGGGCCTCGGTTTATACAGGTTCATCCGAAGGACCGCCCTATGTAGTCGCCTCTTACGACAAGCAATGGGGTACTGAGGACCTATTCTAACCCGGATCTCCACGGGGCTATTTTAAATGATATTATTTTGATATATGAAATGATTTTGAGATGTTCATTATGATTGTTAATCCCCTAGATGGTCTCTAATTTATTCAGAATCTTGAGAATGTGTAGAAGAACCTTCAGTTGACACAATCTGTGATTCTTCTGCTTCTTTTATATGTGTCCCAACAAGAAATGTATCGTCTGCATCTTCAAAACTGTCATCTTGTGTAAAGATCTGTAGCTCTGATTTTCATCCAGTTTTGATGTTAGTGAGCCACCTCAAGTTTATACTTCTTGATCTGGAGTTCTGTTGCCTCAAGTTTCCTTTTCATTAAAATATTTTCTTTGGTACTTTTTTCTAGTTTACCATTGACTTTTTCAATGTCTTCTTCAATTTTCTTTACTTTAAAGGACATGGTTTTGCTGATACCCTTAATTTTTCTCGCTGTAGTCTGTAAATCTGTCTCCCAATCCTTATCCTCCCTCTTTATTTTCATAGTGCATTCTAGAATCAGGAGTTCTGACTCAGAAATCAGATTCAAGTTTTTTCCCACATCTTCTAATGTTTTCCTTCCTTCTACCATTTTGTTCTGAAAGGAGAATTAAATGTAATGTTAATAATTTTTATACATACATGTACATTGTTGGGGTTATTTATTTTGGACCTACCAGAATGAACTGTAGGGTTGTATGGTAATCATGATTTTCAATTACAGTGTCTTTCTATAAAATTTTATTGGAGAAAAAAGCTCATTGTAGGCACAAATATTAATAAATTAATTAATAGCCAGTTTAATTATTTTAATTTCTGTCCAATATCTTAGACATGGACATGTGGAACAAACATGCAATTTCATATCTTCACAAATATTTGGGAGTTGTGCTCAAAAAAAGTTCCTATATATAATTAGTTTTTAATTTTATTTTGCTTTGTTGTTCTCTTTTACTTAATCTATTTAGAAATGTTTCTTATGTTGAATGGTAGTGGTTTACCTTTTCTACAGTCTTATAGTAAATAAGTTAATTTAAAAGATGGGAAGAAATCATACCAATTAAGACTTTTTCTTTATATTTTAAAGGTAACAGATGTTGGTGGCACATTGATTCAAATTGAGATGTAAAAAATAAAAACAAGTACTTACCAATTCTGCTTCTTTTGCAGTCTGGCTCAAACTCGAGGAAAATATAAGTCTGTGTGGAGATTTTTTGAAATCCATGAATGAAGACAAACGCTTTATATCTGAAATGTGACAATATCCAGAATAATCCATATTTTTTTAAACAATACTTTTTCTAGACTGATCTACAAATTTTCTTATTAAAGAAAGGTAATTGAAACATATAGAACATCTAGATTTCTTTAATAATGCCTTCAGGCAGTTTGTCCACATACACTGGTTAAATGATCACTCACAGCTCATGCATATCAGTCATGTATCACTAATCTCAATATTTACCATTTATACAATTATATAAAAACTTCTAACAGCTTATTTCAATACAAAGGGAATGCTACCCATTTTATAGATTTTCAAACATTTCCAATGTCTGACATAAATTTTGTCATTGTTGATAGCAATGAGAGAAATATGATATATTGTTTGTTTGTTTATTTATTTATTCCTTAAGTAAAATGACTTATCAGATAACATTGTCAGATATAAGAAATGTTTCAGACAGAAAAATTAGTTTAATTAAAAATTCTAAGTAATATTAATCTGCTGGCTGATTTAATTGACGAATCTTCTAGACCCACCTAGCCTGATGGGAAATATATATTTGTGTTGAGTTCTCAGATTGTGTTTTACATGAACGCAACATTTGTCGAGGTGAGCTTCGTAATCTTTGATTACCTATGTTTTCATAGCGTGAAGACCGAGGAATTTCACATATAAAACAATTCAACATTTCTTCAAATACGAAATTAATCCCAAATGAACCAATGTATTCATTTAAGATATTATATACATAAGAGACGTGAGAGAAGCCAGTTACAGTATTTATACAATCTATGAAGTTTTGATGTATTATTGCTATTAATTTTTTATCGAATCAACACTTTTATGTACATATAAATATGCATTTAATTCAAAAACCGATACTAGTACTTATGGCAGAATAATCCTTTTCAATACACATAAATGAAGGGAGTTTATCTTCTAATACATGTATATGTATTTCTATTTTCATTTCCCTCAAATTAAGACACTGGGTTTTTTATCTTGGTTTTTTTTTTGTGAATGAATTCATTTACCTGACACATCTTCAAATCTTCGGTTCCCACTGTGGGACGTGTAGACCGGTCTTTCGAATGAGACCGTATAAATCGTGGTCCCGTGTCGCAGGAGGTGAAGACACGAAAATGATCCCTTCCTGCTCAATGGACCTGAGTGCCGAGTACAGGACAAAATTTGCAGCTCTCATCTAGCAAATGGTGGTTTCTCCATACGAGGAAAAAAATCTCTACATGGACATTATAAAAATCAACAGAAACAGTTATTGTGTAGAAATGACCATTATAATTTTGAATACGCTAGATACGCCTTGAATAAGCTCCCATTAGAAGGGATTGTAACTTATAACTCCCTTATTATTGCAATGATGTTTACTAATATTCGTCAAAATTGTTAGCCAGTGGTTTTTGAAAAGTTGAAAACGTTAACAGAGAACTGGACGGAGGACAGCTAAAGGGATGGATAAATCTAGACATTAACACTCCAGTGAGCTTTCAGTTCTTTTGAATGAGCTAAAATATATTTAAAATTAAACTTACTATACTCTGTTGATACTTCCCTTCTTCCATTCAGTGTCTCTCTGTCTGTATTTTCTTTATGAATAGGGATAAATTCAATAGGTTGCGTCAATCCAATCGTTAATATATTCAAAGAAATTGGATATATATCAGCTTGTTCATTCCTGTCTTATAAATCTTGCTTAGGTAGGCAACCATTTCTGACAAATTATCGAAATAAAAAAGGCCAGCAGATCCATCAGCATTAATAAAACCACTCTTATTTCTTGCCTGAGGATCAAAAACAGAATACTGCTGATATTCGGAGGACAGCTAAAGGGATGGATAAATCTAGACATTAACACTCCAGTGAGCTTTCAATTCTTTTGTTTGAGCTAAAATATATTTAGAATTAAACTTACTATACTCTGTTGATACTTCCCTTCTTCCTTTCAGTGTCTCTCTGTCTGTATTTTCTTTATGAATAGGGATAAATTCAATAGGTTGCGTCAATCCAATCGTTAATATATTCAAAGAAATTGGATATATATCAGCTTGTTCATTCCTGTCTTATAAATCTTGCTTAGGTAGGCAACCATTTCTGACAAATTATCGAAATAAAAAAGGCCAGCAGATCCATCAGCATTAATAAAACCACTCTTATTTCTTGCCTGAGGATCAAAAACAGAATACTGCTGATATTCGGAGGACAGCTAAAGGGATGGATAAATCTAGACATTAACACTCCAGTGAGCTTTCAGTTCTTTTGTTTGAGCTAAAATATATTTAGAATTAAACTTACTATACTCTGTTGATACTTCCCTTCTTCCTTTCAGTGTCTCTCTGTCTGTATTTTCTTTATGAATAGGGATAAATTCAATAGGTTGCGTCAATCCAATCGTTAATATATTCAAAGAAATTGGATATATATCAGCTTGTTCATTCCTGTCTTATAAATCTTGCTTAGGTAGGCAACCATTTCTGACAAATTATCGAAATAAAAAAGGCCAGCAGATCCATCAGCATTAATAAAACCACTCTTATTTCTTGCCTGAGGATCAAAAACAGAATACTGCTGATATTCGGAGGACAGCTAAAGGGATGGATAAATCTAGACATTAACACTCCAGTGAGCTTTCAGTTCTTTTGTTTGAGCTAAAATATATTTAGAATTAAACTTACTATACTCTGTTGATACTTCCCTTCTTCCTTTCAGTGTCTCTCTGTCTGTATTTTCTTTATGAATAGGGATAAATTCCTCCGTCATGCAGAGAATGCAGTTTTTAAAAGTGTCACTTTGCTTTCAACATAAACGGAAATTGTTGGTGAATGCTTTTTACACATGTTGCTCATATTCGAATTTCTGGCTACACATTGTTCATTCCCTTTCAGGACTGTCATCTGCGAGTAGTTCCGAGAGGATGGTCTATGGAGAGTACTGAGTATTGCGGGTTTGCTACAATCAACAAGTGTGAAAATCTTGACCGGCATATTCTCACGTATGCTCCTTAAACACGACATGGAACAGGAATTTTACTGGTATGTGTCACTCTACAGTCCATTCATCCTCTCATGTCAGTGGCAAGACCACCGTTATCCATGTTGTGTATGTAGAAATGAAATCTGTGAACGATACTTTGATTTGTTTTTCTCTGAAACATGGTCTGTATAGGCCATACCCATTCTTATGGAAGTCTATAGATTCATGGCAGAAAAAAAAGTTTTATTTAATTTGTTTCTGTGCTTACGCAAGAGAGAAATATTTTTTGAATACGATTTCTATACATATTGACAATAATGTCTTCAACTTGGTATGCATGTCTTTTTAAGAAATAAGCTATTGTTGCCAAAAGAAAACCTAAAATAGAATAAAGTACATTGAAAATAGTAAAATTAAATTGACGATTCAACTGCTTGGGACAACATTTGTACTCATTCTGGAAAAGATGGGCAATATTGCTGACTTAATCTTCTCATTAGTCTTTTAATATGAGAGTCATAATGACCACACATGAAACAATTGAAATGTATGAAACGCCACAACTGTCTTAAGGGTACAAAATATACATCATAGTGTCAAATCGATATAACATTAAGGCTACGCTTTATACCATTAAGTCTGTTTTATATATTATGTAGTACAGAATACACATCATAACGTCGATTTAATATAACATTTAGTCTATCCTTTATATCATTAAGTCCACTATAGATAACATGTAGTCCATTCTTTATATCAAGTACAATTTATATAACATGTAGTACAGAAGTTTTAATATGCTGTCAAATTAAAATAATACATAGACGGATACGTATAACTTTAAGTCAATTCTTCAAACAAGTCTGTCTTTTACTGTCACTGAGTCCTTTTCATGTAATATGTTGTCCATTCTTTATATCATTAGATCCATTATATATAATATGTAGTCCATTCCTTATATCATCGAGTCCACTTTATATACTATGTTATTCATTCTTTATATCATTACGTCCAATTTATATAGCATGTATATCATTCTTTACATCAGTAAGTCCAATTAATATAACATGAGGTCTATTCTTTATATCATTAAGTCCAATTTATATAACATAAAGTCTATCCTTTATATCATCAAGTCCAATTTATATAACATGTAATTTATTCTTTATATCATTAAGTCAAATTTATATATCATGTAGAGTATTCTTTATATCATTAATTCCAATTTATAAAACATGTAAATCATTCTATATATTTTTAAGTCCACTTTATATACGGAGTCTGTTCATTATATCATTAATGCCACTTTATATAACATGTAGCACAGAAGCTTTTTTATGCCATCAAATTAAAATACTAGATAAATTTCCAAATAACATTGTTGTAACACTAACACTGTCACAATCTTCACACAAATGATTATAATAAATGACAACTTGAAAAACGTGCCCTATTTTATTGAAATGTCAAACTAAATCACAAAACCCGGTCTTTTGCGGAATAACATGCAAATAACATTCAAACCTATTATGACATACATTCCGGATTGCTCTCCCGATGACCCAGTATATACAGATACACAACATCCGGGGGCCAAATTTAAATTTCGAGACATAAAAATTTATCACTGGGCACCGAGAGGGAAATCAACATCAGTCATTATAATTACCATGAAGAAATGAAGTGGAACAGATTACAGTACAACCAACTTACTACTGTCTTAATCCAACCATGGAGGTGTGCCGCCTCTAATACGAGCTCTTATGATCAAATCTGAGTAATACACAAATACAGCAACATATGCACCTATATATCACCTCTGACATATAATAAAATATTACTGGTATAAAGACTGAGTATAATTAGCTAGTAGTCCACTAATGTCACTATGCATCAACAAAAAGCAACTGAAAAATACAATCAAATTGATTTGTAAGAAATATGATATAAAATCATGTTTTAAAAAAAATCAATCAAATTACAGTTCAGTTAAATGTAATCCACTGTAACAATCCCTTTAAAAATTAACATGATCAATCAAAATTCAATTAATACAGATAATGAAATTTAATTGATACAGATAATGAACTTATAAAGCAGTGCAAACTTATAAATTAAGTCATGTTTAAAGCAAACATTAAGAACACACGTAGTATATAAGGTGTTAAGTTCATTATTCCACTGATAACATGTATTTACTATTAGAAATTGCAACCATGCACAGTTGATACATATGATAAGTTCAATTCAATGATAAAAAAATTTCAACTTGATGTGAATCAAAGAAATATTAAATATATAATTTGCAATGACAAGGAAGAGAAATACAAAATCTATTGTCAGACTTGAAATAAAAGCAATTTCATCAAATATAATCAAGCAATATCATCAAATATAGCACTTCACACCCGTTATGCCTTACTTAGACTGCAAGATATATCATAAAAACATATCAAATGTTGATACAAACGATCAATATAGAAGTTATCTACCAAGCATACAGAATTTCCATTAAACGAGGCTGTCCGTATCAGTCCCGTATAAATGGTTTGTGTAAGAAGCACGTCAAATCAATGGTGGGGGTCTCTGCTTGATAGCATTTTGTGCTTTATTATTTAAAGATGACAAAGGCACCCATATTGAGTTCTGAGCAGGTTCACCTCTGATTTGCACAAGAAACTCTGATCCTTTGTTTGTTTGTCGTTGAGCAAGTACTCGCTTAACTTTATGAAGTCTATCCGAGTCTGAGGAAATCGACAAATGAGTGTCTGCAAAAGGATCAACATGATCCTTGTCACGAAAACGCAGTGGTTTCTGACGATTTCTGGTTGGCCTCTGTAGACTGTAGAACCGGATGTGGATCATTAGTAGTTGTATCAGATGTAACCATGTCAGATGAGCTGAGAGATTCCTGGTCATCAGAAATTCTCTGAGTGGGATTTAGGATATGCTCAGTCTGTGTGCCTGTACTCTCCACTCCCTGAGATTTTTTAGAGGTGCCTACTCTGAAGAATGATGAAGGTGTCGGTTGACGGACATATGCAATCTTCAAACGATCCACATGAATCGGGGTTGACAATATTTTCCCAGTGGTTTCATCTTTCAATGTCACCATTTGTGGAGAATCTATACTATGCACAATGTAGACTCCAACATACTTATTTTGCAGTTTCTGCGCGGCTCCATTAGGTTCCTTATGCAGAAACACATAATCACCAACTGTTAAGTTCAAAGGTCTAGTGTGTTCATTTGCATTTTGTAGCATTTGTGTTTTGTAATGTTCAGTGTTAGTGAGAACACATTGTCGAATCATAGTAAGACGAGTATGCAAATTGTTGACATTGGTATGCATGGTCTTTGGAAGGCCTTGAAGATCCGTGGTGGGTATATGAGTAGAAATGTAGCTATGGTAGCATGAGTGCGTTCACAAGCAGCACCTAAACAATGATGCATAAAGCTGGGTGTAAATTCCTGTTTAAATTAAAATAAATGACAAAGTGTTAGTGTCACTTTTGCTGTGAATTCTGTTCCTCTGTCCAAAATAAGAGTGTCACAAGTTCCAGATGTAGTAAACAGTATATAGAGTCCTTCCGAGACAGTGCAGGCATCATCAGCAGCTAATGGAACTGTGAAAAGAAACTTGCTGAACATGTCAACTGCAGTTAAAATGTAAGTTATGTCCAGAAAAAGTAAGAGGTAATGGTCCATAACTATCCACTGCCATACTTTGAAGGGTTTACATGGTGTAGGGTAAGCGACAATAGCAGATTTGGTATGGTTTTGTGTCAGTTTTCGCTGCTGGCATGGAATGCATGAACGAACATAGTCTGTAATAACTTCAGACATGCGCGAAAAATAATAGTGTTCTTTCACACGATCTAAGCAATCCTGAATGCCACAATGTCCTCCAAGTGTGCTGTCATGATACAGTTGTAATACATCGATTATTTTACACTTTGGTAAAACTAACTGCAACTGATTCATGCCTTTAGTACGTTTTGCTTTCGCAACACGAGAATGAAATAGCAGATTGTCAATGAGAAGAAAGTCCGAGCTTTGTTGTATGATCTTGTGTGCCTCCTTCTGCATGTCAGGTAATGTACCATCATGAAGATACACATAAATGTCTTTAAAAGTGTCATCGATGAGTTGTAAACGGGCCATATCAGTAGAAGATAGCCCTAACACATTCAGGGTATCCCTGTGGGTCGCAGCGTTTCCAATTTGTGCTGCCGGGATTGCATCCTGACCGTTCATAGTGTCTGAGTTTTGATCCTGTGATGCATCAACATCAGATGAAGAGGTAAGTGAATGACCTGGCAAATGATTTGGAGACACTGTATCCTCTTCAGTGGTAACATCAAATGAATTCCGGGGTACTTCATCAACATCAGTCTCTGCCTGAAAAGGTGCTTGTTAGTGGTCATCAGTCTCCGTCTCCATGAGAAATGGGTCGTTACGGTCCAGTTGACTAGGTGAGTGTAGGGTAGGGGGGCTGTCACCAAGAACATCTGGAATCAGTTGATCCGCTTCACACGATACAGGTGGTGAGTGTAGGGTAGGGGGGCTGACACCACGAACATTTGGAATCAGTTGATCCGCTTCACACGATATAGGTGATTTACTTTTTGCACGAATAAACTTATCAGGTCGCTTAAGTTTATGTGGTTGTACAATATCTTTGGAATGATTAAAATCAAAGTCTGTTTCAGTATCTGCATCAGACTCAAAAGCAGGATGAAGATCAAGCGGCCTGAAAGGTATCACCACGTTGTTGACTTTTCGATTCACATCAGAATGTCTGGCTTGTAGCAAATCATGTATGCATTCTCCAGATGGTAGTTTGATGTTGCGAGGGGGTTCATCAAATGAATCAAAATATGGATCATGTTCATCTGGGCTGGCCTCCAAAATAGGCATGTCCGGATTTGGATGACAACGGGACAAAGCATCTGCTACAACCATTTGTCCTGCTGGTTTATACTGAATTTCAAGATCATACTTGGTAAGATAGTCAACCAGCGGTCAAATATAGCACGACGTAGTTTGTTCAAAAACAGAGGCTTTAGGGCTTGATGGTCACACTCAATCACGTGACTTCCTCAGATATATGATGCACAGTCTGTTACGGCAGTGATAACACCTAAAAGTTCTAACTTAGTCGGGCCGTATGATTTCAGCCATTTATTGAGACGAATCTAATAACATGGGGTGTGTCATCGTCATCATAAAGTTGATATAACATATATCCTATCCCTTTGCTGAAATTGTATCCACCGCAATATGAAAGGGAATTTCAAATCTGGGGAATGATAGCACATCCGAGTTTACAAGAGCATCCTTTAATGTCTGATATGCAACTGTATGTGACTGTGTCCAAATAAATTTCACATTTTTCTTTAACAGGGCATGAAGGGGGATGCTATTAGTTTGGTATATACGTTCTAAACCAGTTGAGCATTCCAAAAGCACAACAGAACTCCTTTGTAGATGTTGGGATGGGAAAGTTTTTGATACTGTCAACTCGATCTGAAGGAGGGCGAATCCCATCTTTTGAAATCTCATGTCCAAGAAA
The DNA here is from genome assembly GCF_032062105.1 of Saccostrea cuccullata. NCBI lineage: Eukaryota > Metazoa > Mollusca > Bivalvia > Ostreida > Ostreidae > Saccostrea > Saccostrea cuccullata. The sequence goes on along the minus strand of NW_026922317.1, from coordinate 71,648 downwards.
TATTGCTTTGTTGGTTGCAAAGGTACACTTCTTAGGATTAAGTTTTAAACCTGATGATTCTAACCTACTCATGACTTCACTAATGTCCTTTAAATGTTGTTCAAAACTGTCAGACACAGTAACAACATCATCCATATATCATAACACAGATTTATAAAAGTCAAACCTTTCAAAACTTTGTCCATAAGTAACTGAAAACTGTTAGGAGCTGTCTTGAGACCCATAGGCAATCTAGTGAATTTATATGTGCCATAACATGTGTTAAATGCAGTTAAATTGGACGATTCTTTAGATATGCCCATTTGAAAACAACCTGAGCTCATGTCTATAGCTGAAATAAAATTGGGTGTGGTTTGACTAAATGACTCTGTGAGCTCTTGTACATCAGGTATATTGTATGCAAAATCAAGTGTTTGTGAGTTCAAATATCTAAAATCACAACAAAATCTGTATGGTGTAAGGTGAGCCTTTCTTTACCCTGGGCAACATGAGATCCATTGGATTTGCGCTTAGCGACCAAAAGAATGGGGCTAGTAATAGAAAAATTATCTGTTTCACTAACAGGGGAAATAACGCCTTGGGAGAGGAGTTCATCTAACTGAGTACGTAAAACTTCTCTCTTGTCAGGGGGTAGACGGTAAGGTCTCTGATACTTGGGAACAAAATTTGGTTTCAGATGTATCTCATGCTGCACAAGGTTTGTAAAACCAAGCTTGGGATTTTCTTTTGTCACAAATACATTCTTATGTGCATATAAACATCTCTCAAGTTTCAGAATCTGTTCATTTGTAAGTGTATGTGCACCAGAAAAATCAAAATTTGCACAAAAAGCACCAAAATCATCTGATTTCTGACAATCTGTCTCACCCTGACTGACATTCTTAATATTATTACACAAAGGTAATTGCACAATGTCATACGAGGAATCTAATACTGAAATATCAGCCAACACCATACCTTTAGGTATGAAAACTGAGTCATTTCCAGGCCTAGGATTCATGATTTTGAAAGGAATGGTTTTACTAGCAGATATGGTATTCACTGATCTAGCCAATAGCAAACCTCTTCTCAAAACATTCATATGAGCAGATAATAAACCCTGCACACCATACAATGACTGTTTTGGAACTTTACATGTACCATACACAATAAGCTCTATATTAGGTTCAACAGTAATAGGTTTCATACACCTAACTTTCTCTTTTGACTTCATATAACCATTCAACAAGTTATTGTGTGCACCAAAATCTAAAACAATACCTTTCTCTAACATGTAATCTGTTCCAATGATAAAAGGGTGTGAGGAGCTGCCAGCTGTTGGACTGCAGTGGATAGTCGTGATAACTCCTGCCAACAAAGTTCATATCAGGAGAATGAGATGGAGGCTTTGTGTTCATGGCTGCTGTAGTAGGTTGAGACTGGCGGTAGCCAAAAGCTTTCCCTGTTTTGGCAGCTCTTAGAGTGACGGCAAAAGTAGAACATCGTCCAGCACGGACATAGAAAGCAAGCTGCTGCGGTAAACCCTCAACAAATTTGTTCATCAAGTCTCTTTCGGGTTTTCCAAGTTTGCGTCCTTTCTCCAATATGACACTATAAAAGTCCTCCAGAGGTTGTGCAGGAGACAGACGAAGAGAATCAAACATGGCAGACTCCATAATCAGTGTCGGATCCAACGGTGATTTGCTTGTGTAGGTTCTCTGGAACTCGCTCTCGATGGCAGGCCACGATTTTCTGATGAAATCTGGAATCTGGCCGAACCACACCAGCGCCGGGCCCTGAAGATGCAAAATAAAAAGCTGCGATCTTTAGGTTCGTTACCATCCAGGTCGTGAAATACACAGTACAAAAATTCATCAAAGAATTTTGCCGCGTCCTCATGCGAATACCCACTAAATTTCTTCAGTGACAGTTTGTCCACTGGAGTTGTAAAGACCGTACGGGTGACCGGAGTAAACGCTCTCAGAGGTCTGTGGATTGTCCAATGCGGACTTTCATCTCCTATGTACTTGCCTTCTGACGGTGCTGTGTCGCGCCATTTGTCGTTTTCGCGCCAACTCTCATGCCTCTGTCCAACGATGTGTCAAATTCTAATGATCTATTAACACTCTTCAAAAATGAAACAGTTTCATCAGATGTTTGTTCATTTTTTGCAGTGAATGGACACTTTACTTCAACAAATCGACTTTTCATCAATTAATGCATCTGCTGATGCAGCAAGACATGGATGTGACTTTGACATCAATGTACCACATTTTTGGGTTTTTACATCAATTTTTTATGGCTACTGACTCATAGCATTTGCCATGAAGTATGGATGGGGCATGAATTTGTTGGACATATTAAGTTAAACGATTAGCCAGCTTATTAGCTCCTATATGTTTGAACCCTTGACATCAGCACACCACGAAATTCTAATCTGGTATGTATATATATATATTACAGTTTTAACGATTTCAAAAAGATTCTTTATTAACTTCTCTGTGTGAACTATTTATATATACAGTTTTGTGATTTTGGGTGACAGTTTCACTGAGATTTCTAAATGATGGAAGTTGCTACCATATGCTCAAGTTGTAGCATTATGTTTACAATTATTGATTGTTATTTGGACACTTGTAGGTAGATCATTCCTAAACGGAGAAAGGCACCAGTAGTCCAAGGGGATCCCAAGGCAGCAACGCCTCACAACACAGTCACCCAGAAAAGACAGAAAACAGTTTCCGTGCAAGACATTGGCTATAAAAAGCTGGCAGAAGATATTCTGAAACAACAAAGAGCAACCCACTCAGCTGTAAGCGCCTCTACTTTAGTGCCACCAGTAACAAACAATGAAAATAATGAGACAGTATCAACCCAACACATGAATAACACACTAAACACTGTGCCGGATAATTATGCCACTTCAAAAGTGGCATTTTGGCGCCCGCCAAATCCTCATTTCACATAAAAATCATGTATACCAAGTGGTAGACCATCACTCACAGAGTTCATAACTACCTTTGTTACAGGTAAATCTCACCTGTCAGGTGAGATAATCACCTTTGAACAAAAAATTCCCATAGGAAAAATAAAGTTCCTATAGGAAAAATAAAATTCCTGAGGGATATTATCGAAATCCTGCAGGATTTCTTAATTTCCTGCAGGATATTTAAAAATTCCTGTAGGACTATAATTTACCATGGGAGAATTTAATTTCCTAAGGGAATTTATTTTCTTAAAGGAGAAAAATAAATCCTATAGGAGAAAATATATCCTATAGGGAAAAAAAATTCTCCTAAGGGAATTTTTTTCTCCCTTAGGAAAAAAAATTCCCATAGGATTAAAATTCCCATAGGAATTTGAGAATTATTCCTATAGGAATATTTTTTGTGCCATCTTCTTCTCAATTTCATAATCTTATTTTAAAAAAAAATCCCTTAGGAATTTAAAATATAACTCCCATAGGATTTATTTGTATCTACCCATTTTCAGTATGTTGTACTGTTTCCTCTTATTTGTGTGTGGATGTCAGTGTTTAACGAGAACATCAGCCCCAAGAGCCTTGAATTCCTCTTCTGATAAATTGTACAATCTATCACAAAGCCTTGAAATTACAATCTCACACAAGGAAATAATTTCACTATATATTACTATATAGCTTGAATTAAATTATTTATTTTTTAGATTCTCAGCAGAAAATTCATGAAAGAGAAAATAAAGATTAATGCTTAAACAAAAATTTGAGTTCAGAAAAAATATGCCTTATGCGGCTTTTAAGAAAGAAAATCGACAGTAAACATACCTACCCAGAAATGCACGTTGGATTCACATGTTGACAAACAGCCTACACATCATCAAGGAAGTTGCATCATGTGCACCTGAAAAAAGAGTTTGTTTTAATTCAGTGTAATAATTCTGCTAAAGAATGATAATCCTAGTACACGAGTCCAATTTTAATACTGTAGGCCTACAACAAATTACCAAAATTGAACAAGAGGCCCCAGGGCCTTGAATCGCTCTTCTGATAAATTGTACAATCTATCACTTTATTAGAAGCCTCCAACTCTATTAGTATCATAAAACCCAAAATGCATCAACTTACAAAGTTTGATAATATTTAACCAGTTAAGACTGAATATATTATAATATAATTATAAAATACCATAAGTAAGTCACAGTGACCTACCTTTTGATTAGAATTTTCTGAGGACTCAAGATACATTAATTGACAAAAATTGATGATTCTAATCAAATAAGTACCTGAGATATTCAAAAGTAGGTCACCATGACCTCCTTTTTAGTCAACATTCTCTGAAAACCCAAGATGCATCAACTAACAAAGTTTGACGATTCTAAGCTAATTAGTACCAGAGATAATTAAATATAGCCATCAAATGTCAAAAGTAGGTCACGGTGACCTACTTTTTGGTCGACATTATCCAAAAACCCAAAATGCCTAAACTAACAAAATTTGATAATTCTAAGCCAATAAGTAACTGAGACATTCAAAAGTAGGTCACCATGACCTACTTCTTGTTGGACATTCAATGAAACCCTAAGATGCCTCAACTGAAAAAGTTTGATGATACTGAGCCAATAAGTAACAGATATAATTAAATATAGCCATAAAATGTGTAAAGTAGATCACAGTGACCTACTTTTTGGTCGACATTCTCTGAAAACTCAAGGTGCCTAAACTGACAAAGTTTGATGACTCTAAGCTAATACGTGCCTGAAATATTCAAAAGTAGGTCACCGTGACCTACTTTTTGGTCGACATCCTCCAAAAACCCAAGATGCATCTACTCACAAAGTTTGATGGATCTAAGCTTATAAATACCAAAGATACTTAAATAAAGCCATAAAATGTCAAAAGTAGGTCACCGTGACCTACCTTTTGTTCATCACTCTCTGAAAACCAAATATGCATCGACTCACAAAGTTTGATTCTAAGCCAATAAATACCTAAGATACTTAAATATAGCCATAAAATGTCAAAAGTAGGTCATTGTGACCTACATATTGGTCGACATTTTTTAAAGACCCAAGATGCATCTACTGACCAAGTTTGATGATCGTAGGTCTGAAGGTAATCAAAATATGCATTTTAAACAATTTGAAAACAAATGTCGACCAAATTCAAAAAGTAGGTCACAGTACCTACATTTTCATAAATATGTTTTAAGGTCCCAAGATGCATCAGAGTACAATATTTGATGATTCTAAACCTCCCAATGTCTGAAATAATGGGATTTAATGTTTTTAAAAAATTAAGTCATAAAGTTCAAAAAGTAGGTCACCGTGACCTAATTTTAAGTTGACATTGTTTGAGGACCCAAGATACATCAACTGACAAAGTTTGATGATCATAGGCTTTAAAGTGTCCAAAATATGCCTTCAAATCAATTTGAAAACAAATCCCTGCAAAATTTAAAAATTAGGTCACCGTGACCTACTTTTGAGTTCATATGATGTGAAGTCGTAAGATGCATCAACTTACAAGATTTGATGATCCTAGTCCTTATAGTAAGCAAAATATACACGTTTTTATTAATTGTAAATTTAGGTCAACTTTGAAGTGACCTTGAGACCACGCCCTTTGCTCCAGGGTAATTCCCCGTGCAAATTTTAATCTTCCACATATCTTGATCCTTGTATGTAAGTTTAATAAAAATCTGCCCGGTGGTTATCGAGAAGAAGATTTTTTAGCAACCAGTACTTTTGGTTTTGTTTTCCTGATTATCTACCCTTGTTTAAGGGTCCAAACCCTTATTTTAGTAAATGGTAGCCCTTGGGCCAAGGATACCCTGTGACAAATTTGGTACTGATAGGCAAGGGGTTCTTGAGTTATGGCCAATATTCTAAAAAGTTTACGCACACCGCAAAAATAGCCATAGCATTAGCTCTTTGAGCCTTTGGCTCAGAAGAGCTAAAAAAGAAAAAAAAATTGTCTCTATATATATGGAACTTCAATTGACTAAGTTCATTTTGATTGGCTATTTCCTTGCGTAAGACCTTTAAGACAACTAAAAGTTAATGAAACTAAATGAAATTTGCACAAAATGTCTCCGAGTTATTTATCTTTCATATACTAGTGCATCAAAATTTATCTTTGTCCTTAAGGGATGAAAAATTTCTGTACAAATTCATTTTTAGACGGAGGCTTAGCCTCCGCTCTATTGGTACCGCTCATCTGAGGCGGAAGGGAATTTGCGATCGCCATCTAGCGGCAAATCACGTTAACATAATTTGATTAGCCTGGTCCCCAGGCTCATACTTTCCAAGGCAGGAGTACACGAAGCAAAACAGGGACAGGGAACCAGGCTAAATTTTGATAAACTGGCCTGCCTGTCTGATATCAGATATGCGCTGTATACAGACAGGTGATCAGTGATGTATAGAGTATGCTGCTGACACGCTCATTGGCTGATAAAAACTCTCGCTGACACAGAATTTAAATTGTCGGGGAAACCAAAACAGATCACCGAGTGCAGTTCTCTGCATCTGATTTTGATGCAATTAATCTAATTCGGTCACAATATTTTCCAAAAACAATACATAATTCTTTTTTTTTCCTCATGAACCTATAATTATCTGACCTCGCCTGAGGGCTTTTAAATTAGTTTGCGAAGGTCCTATCACATTAATACCCTACATTACCTAGGTAAAAGAAATCTGCATCATTGTTTAATTGAAACTGACATATTTTAAATGTTCACTCACTGACTCAGCAGAGAGCTGCGTCTTATCTGTTTATAGCACAGGTACAGAATCTCTGCTGCATCTATTTTTAGAATTCCTTATCACATATTTCAGAAGATTTTGCAAACTATTTAGATGGGACAAACTGACCCACATGTTTCTATGTTTACATGACCAAAACAGTGGCTTGAATCTTATTTGTGGTGTAAATTAATTAAGTAATATTATGGCTAATCTGTGCAAAAAAAGGATGCATTAAAACACTGTTGTCATGGAATCTGCAATAGTGACTCAAAGTATGCCCACAAAAAATATATGCAAGGAGTTAAATTTATTAGGTTTCCCAAACCTTGGAGAGATATTGAAAAAGTGTCAAAGATGGGTGAATGCTTGTAAGCGGTTCATTGGTGGATCCAAAGGAGGGTAGGTTCCGGGGTTGGAAGCCCCCTTTATTTTTTGTCAAGTGGAGAGAGAGAGAGAGAAAGAGAAAAAATATTTTCTAAATTAAAATACATGTATTTGTACGTCTAACTTATGTATTAAATAGATAGATTCTCACACATTAAGTTTCTTCCACTCACTATTCCCTTTTATATGAAAGAATATAGAGTATACAGTACAACCCTAGAACTCCCCTTTCAAAAATGGCTGGATCCACCTCTGAAACGGGAAGGATTTTCCACGAAATTGGGTATCATCCGTAAAATCACATATAATACTGGATATTAGGGTATCGTTGAATCCATGAGATCTAGTATTAAGGCGTTGTAATCACTTTATTAAACTTAAACAATGGGATGGCACATTTTGCGGTACGTGTCAACTTTCACCTGGATGCAAATGTTTTCTTAAGGTATCACCAGTCAAGTAAGAATTTGGAAGTCAGGAAAATAAAAGCTATAGAGCTTAGTACATTTTATGATCTGGACCAAACAGGCGTTTGTTCTGCTTAATATTTTTTATAATGTTTGAAATATTTGCATCCTCTTCATGTTCATTACCCAACACAACAGAATTGTTAATCAAAAGTTGAATGTGCATGTTTACATCTATGCAGTGATATATCTGAATGCTTGTATCTCAGCTCCTTTTAGTCCTGAAGAGTTAGATATACTAAAGTACTTTTGGTTTTCTCACATTTCAGGAAGCTCTTACCATGAGTCACTAAAGAATTCAAATTAATATAGTTTATTGCAATTAGAGTGGTTTGTCCTTTTGATGAAAAATGGGAATTCAGTAAATTACATAATTAAACATTAGTCCACGATAAATAAATGAAGAAGATGTATTTGTGAAACACTCTGGCCCCCCGTGTGGCAATATAGCGAATATGCAAATTTAATATATTGGTACCAAAAGTATGGTATTCTTACTGGAAATACAATTGTGAAATATGAAAGTAGGCTAAGGCTAAAGTTAATCCATAAGTACGGAAATCTCCAAGGTAAAGGTCAAAAGGTCATGATTGTTGGTATGCTATGAAAGGTCTTCCCACAAAGAATACATATGTGAAGTATGAAGCCCTAACCCTTCAAAATTTATGAAAAATGATATTTTTTTTAAAGTAGGCCAAACTCCAAAGTCAAATGTCTTGCTATAAAATGAAAGGTCTTGTCATAAGGATTAAATATATAAAGTATGAAAGCACTAACCCAAAACCTTTTCAAGTTATGGTCAAGATTTGCCTTATAAAAGTAGGTCAAACTCCAAGGTCAAAAGGTCAAAGTTCTGGGTCTTCTTACAAGGATTACATATGTACGTATAAAAAGCACTATTTATCCCTTACCATTCAAAACTTATGGCCAAGGTTAAAGTTTCTTCATAAGTATGGAATCTCGTAGGTCAAGGTCAAAAGGTCAAGCTTGTTAATATCTAATGAAAGGTCTTTCCACAAAAATACAAATATGAAGTATAAATGTCCTGGTATCTAATGTTCAAAAGATATGGCCAACTACCTTTAGGCAAATGTTGGGGTCAGAATATGAATAAAAAATTCCCAAAGAGACAACAAATCATGTTCATTCCAAGCCTCCGTCTATCAGTACTTTCAGTACTTTGATTAAGCATATTAATTTCAAAACTTGAAAAAATTTAATGAGTGAATTATTGAGAAAAAAGATTTGAATGAAATGAAAGCTGAAATATTGTAGTTTTTGGCTATTTGCTAAAACATAATTTCAACTCTAATTAATGAGCTCTAATTAGCTAAGAAACGGGAAGTTAACTGATTTTTAAGGAATTAATTAGCAAAAAAGTGAAAATCTTAGTTCTAAAACAAAGTCAGAGACTGGAAAAAATGGTGTCAATAGAGAATTCAATAATGTACCTTGGAACCTTGACAACAGTGATCACTGATTAATGGCTGATGATTAAGATAAGGGGTTCTTAAGCAGTGTGGCCACTGTGGGGTGATGAGGCTTTTCCATCAGTCATCAAAGAATAAAGTTTCTCTTATAAGACCAGGCAG
>NW_026922317.1:0-60000 GCF_032062105.1 Saccostrea cuccullata | reverse complement strand
AGACAAGAAGACTGCACTGCAACTATTCCTCCGGAGACCACCATTGCAGACTAGAAGAGATGGGTCGCTAATTGTGTTGGTGAGTTACAAAGTGATGACCAGCCACTTATATCCCATTTCACCAGTGATGGAGACAAAGCCGCTGCATCTGGTGCATCTGAAAAACAAGGACATTTCATTGAAAAGTTTAAGGACTTGGGTCACTTCTTTGACTCTAAAAGGAAACAGAGTGCTAAAGCTCCATTCAGCAGTCACACGTTTCCGGGAAGAACCAAGGCCATAAGAGAATCCATGCAGAGAAGATCTGCCTTGGACCTGAAGCTTCGATGCAGGACAAAGTACGAGAATTGCTACAAACACTACTCCGGCGACTTACCTTTGATGAAGCGTGCTATGTCTACTGCGGTTGGTTCCCTCATAAACTGCTACCAGGGACAGTGCGGGAAGTCCTGTCAACTCTATTCCTTTTCCTGTCTTGGACTGAAAAGCAATAAGTGGAAATCTTCAGTGTTGCCTAGTGACTTTGAATTAAACATGACAGAAAAAGACAAACGTATGTTAAAGGACTGTATAAATTTGACTTTAGGACAAAGTAATCTTGATAGAATCAAATATCAACTTGTACACAAAATTCTGAATCTGTAAATAGGGCATATTTAAAATCAAATCCAAAATGTATTACAAGTAGTAGAAATTTTTAAAGTAGAATACATAAAGTTGTGCACTCACTGAATAGGGGTCATGGAAACTCAACACTGGAATTTTGTGAATCTGTAGGGGCACCTGTTGTAAAAGAGAGTAGAGTGGTCCATCATCTAAAACAACAACAAAATAGACAAAATTACTTTAAAATGAAACAAAAACTTTTAAAATATAAATTTCAATGAAAATACTACAGATCTAAAAGATATTGGCTGTACGATAAAAAATCTAAAGACACTTACAGTAAATCATTAACAGATCCAAAATTAAAAAGGAAGTTGTAAGACTTTGAAGGGGGGGGGGGGTATTGACGATATGTACATCCATTTCAAATATATAAAATTTGTACTTAAAATATATTTTGTGAACTATCTTACATGTAATAATTGTTTTATGGTACATTATGCATTGATTATTTTCAACTGTGTAAATGGGGAAAATGTGGACATGTAAATAATGTATTACTGTAAGTGTAAAATGTGACATTTTCTTATACGAGAGAGTCTGTACATGTAAAAATGTTATATTCTTAATTATTTAGCTCATTAAAATTATTTGAATTAAAAATCTTGTTTTTCTTACCTGTGTGATCACAACAAAGGTTACTGAGGTAATTGGTAGAAATACAGGTATACAGTGTCAAAACTGTCCGTTGGTGACCAGACTGCATGCCGCATTGTTTATCCGCCATTATTGATCTTTTCAAGGGGAGACAACTCCTGAAATCAGAGAAATTTTAGTGAAAATGAGAGTTACCTGTTCCTCTTCCAATCTCACACAAGGAAATAATTTCACTATATATATATATATAGCTTGAATTAAATTATTTAATTTATTAACTCTCAGCAGAAAATTCATGAAAGAGAAAATAAAGATTAATGCTTAAACAAAAATTTGAGATCAGAAAAAATATGCCTTATGCGGCTTTTAAGAAAGAAAATCGACAGTAAACATACCTACCCAGAAATGCACATTGGATTCACATGTTGACAAACAGCCTACACATCATCAAGGAAGTTGCATCATGCGCACCTGAAAAAAGAGTTCCTTTTAATTCAGTGGGATAATTCTGCTAAAGAAATGATGTTCCTAGTACATGAGTCCAATTTTAATACTGTAGGCCTAAAACAAATTGCCAAAAATGAAAAAAGAAAAAAAGATCGTCTTTATATATATGGAACTTCAATTGACTAAGTTCATTTTGATGCTATTTCCTTGCATAAGACCTTTAAGGAATCACTGTCTAGTAAGTGTAGTATGCCAGGGCATCAACGATAGTGGGAAACATGGGATAATTTGCATAACGGGCTAAGCCCATTATGCATAAATTACCCCATGTTTCCCACTATCGTTGATGTCCCTGGCATACTATATTAACTAGACAGTGATTCCTTATATTTCCATTTCATTGTGAAATAAAATTGTAGACTTAGACTTTGAAAATGTAGACTAATGGATTTAAATTACACGAGGACTCCCATGCCAATTTAAATACGATAGTCCTCGCCAAATCACGTCAAACACACAGACAGCCGCACGAGATTTATATGCATATTATTTGGCCTCCTTAGCATCAGACACAGAGACAGATGTGCACGAGATTTGCATGCATAGCTCCTGACCTATCGACCTGGCTGCCTAATTTACATTCTGGCAGAATTATAAAAAAATAAACTCCCCTAACTTTCAAAGAGTTATCACAGAGAAAAAAATTAGAAATGGAAATATTTAAATATAGCCACAAAATTCAAAATGTAAGTCTTTGTGACCTACTTTTTAGTTGACGTTATCTGAAGACCGAGTTTGCTAGGTATTCCTAATATGTAAAATTTTGATTCCCTACTGTGGCCCCATCCTACCCCTTAGGGTCATGATTGCATTGATTTGAACAAGAAAAATTCACCTACACTACCTGAGGATGTTTCCATATCAAAAGGATTAAACCATGGCTTTGCTTCTATCAAAAATAAGATTTTACATTATATATCTATATATATATATATTGCTGTGTAAGACTTTGATTCTCTATTGTGACAAACTTGATTCTGTACTGGATGATAATACTTCCATATCAAAATGACTGATCAAATCTTTGTTCTTGATAAAAAGATTTTTTTAAAAAAATACAGGGTATTCCTATGTACAACTTTGATCTATTGTGGCCCACCCTAATCCCCGGGGTCATGATATGAACAAACTTGAATCTACACTATGTAATAAATGTTTCACATAAGTTTAAACTTTTATGGGCCAATGAATGGTTCTTGGGAAGATTTTTGAAAGATGGCTACAAATATACATATTTCTTTATGAACTCCCCTTTAAATAGTGTGCCATTATCTGAACAAATCTTATTTAAAATTCTTACACTGACAAGATAGCCCTATTTTTTTTCAATTTAAATGTTATCAGATAGACTGTTATGTGACAGAATGTGGCCTAACGTGTGCAAGTTGTGCTAATCTGTTTGCACGGTACGAACCATGCTAACCGTACTTACAGTTTGACATATTCAAGGCACTTCCGTCTGCTAACTTTTGGTCTTAGTCAAGTTGGTGGTGATGTTAATGGAGTAATTCACACAAGTTAAATCAAGAAATTTAAACAGAATGATTTACACTTGCATGAATTATCCCTTCAATCTACTTCAGTTCTTGTTCTTACTTTCGATTTCATTCTCTTTTACATGAAAAAATATTTAGCAGAAGGTTTAATAAAGCGTTTTAATGACTTGGATCATATCACGGTGTACACTATATTTCATGCCCCCGTAATCGAACTCGAAAGGGGGGGGGGGGGGGGGGGGATTGGTCAATTACCGGTGTGATACCTATATTTCATGCCCCCGTAATCGAACTCGGGGGGGGGGGGAGGGGGGGGGAGAGAGATACAGGGTTTTTTTTTTTTAATTTATACAGGTATCATACCATTTACAAACTGCATTCTGTTTGATTTGTGTTTTATATTGTTATAAAATAAGACCTACCGAAGTTGAAAATATAGATTTTGGAATTTACTTTAAAAAAAAATGAACTTACAAATGCTCAGAAAGTTGAAAATGCGACATAAAGGGAATTATTTCTGTGTTTCTTGTTTTATTTTGAATAGTAAAACCAAATATTTTCATGGGAGGAGGTGTTATAGCGAACTACTATACGTAAGTTGTAAATCACATTTTCAAGGAAACAAACTGCACACTTCGATTTAAAAAAAAAACAACAAAACAAAACAAAACAAAAAAAAAAAAAACGTTTCCGTGTTTTGCGTGAAAATAAAAAAAAAACTAAGCTGGGCAAAATTTGTAAAAACGGGCCCATATCATTGCCGGGCGGATCCAGAGGGGGGGGGGGTCGGTGGTTGGAACCCCACCCACCCCCTTTATTTGGGAGAGAGAGAAGGAAAGAGAAAGATTTTTCTGTAATAAAGATATTTATACGTCTAATAATTTGAAGAAAAAACTCTGTCCTTTCTGTTCGCTAGATCTGTAGATTTTTGCGTATATTTGCTTTCCTTCGTGTACCTGTACCTTAACAAACCCGGCTACGGGCTCCTGACCACCCACAATTTAAGTAACATGCAAGGATCGAAGATTCTGGCGAAGTTTAATTAACTATACCATTTTTGGACCATCTTCAGAAGTAACTAACTTTTTGAAGTATGTATAAAATATTTCAATATTTCATATTCAATGACGAAGAGAAAGGTTCATGTAGAATGCAGATGGAAAGGGGGGGGGGTCTGACTGTAGCTCTCTGGTCTTTCAAAATATTTTTTCTGGGAGCTACAGTTATGCATCTAACGCAAAATAAAAGCTGATATAATTGTCTCAAAACCTCTACATCAAATAAACAATAAACAATTTGAAGGAACTGATCTTAGTCATTTTACCATGCAGGGACTATATACTAGTATATACAGGCCTGGGGCGGATCCAACAATTGTAGAAAAGGGGGGGGGGGGTCCCAGGTCGGTGTCCCCAGCATTCTTGCATAGAATCACATATAAGAAGGGGACCTCCAAAAACAATTAAGAAGCAAAAAAAAAAAAACAAACAAACAAACAAACAACCAAAAACAAGAAATGAATTAAAAAAAAAACACCTAATGTATGCACCACGTTCTAAATTGGGGGGGGGGGGGGGGGGGGCCCCAAAACCATTCCTGACACTTAAGTTTTCTGTTCGGTACATTAATTAACATTTAATGCTTGAATTTGCGTATTTTCTGGAAACAAAATGTGTGGAAGGAGCTTCCAAAACATAGCATTATTACAGAAAAATTAGATTATTCTCAGATTGTTATTTCCATGCATATCCTTGAAGTTCCTTCGTACATTTAATATTTTATTATGTAAAGTACGATTACATTATTGGATATACATTATATTATTATTCAAACGTGTACACGTACATGTCCTGAATCAAAATAATAAATTTTCCCTTCAAACAGTTAGAATAACTAGATGAATGTATATTTTTGTGTGATAAAATGTAATGACCGTGAACGCAAATTAATTTAAATTTTATTTATTACATTAGTGTTGGTAAACTCATATATCGAATGCGTGAATTGGAATAGAGAAGAATAAGTGCAGTTACATAGAAATCAGTCATACAGAAATAAGTTGCGACAATTGATTAAAAAACAAAATAAAGAAGAGTAAGTATAGTTATATAGAAATCAATGTAAACTGATCTGATAAAACTCATTCATTGAATAGGGTGGGGTCTGAGTATTATATTACTAGTATTTTGCTATGGTACATATTGTTTAAGATATTAAAGATAATTGTTGTTTGTTAGGTTTTCCTTTATTTATTTATTTCTATTTGTTTTGTTTGTCTTTTCTATTTCTTGGGAAGCCCCCCCCCCCCACCCCACCCCGGGCAAAAAAAAACCCCACAAAGTCTTTTGCAAACGTTGTTACGGTCTGTGTAACTACGGGCACCTGTCCTCACGTGTCATATCAGGGGTAGACACGTGTCAGGAAGACACCTGTCGCTGTGTATTTTTTGTATATTCTATGTGATTTGAGAGGGTTTTCTACCCAAAGGGAACACAGGGCTGTTGTCGTGCATGTACACACACAGTCTCCGCAAGATGATGATTCAATTTGTGTGGGTTTTTTTTTTAATTCAATCATTAAAAATTATTTTATAATAATTCATAAGTTACACAAGAGAACATTTTCATAAAATAACCTACATTTATTTTAAGACGTTCAATGAAAGAACAACTATTTAGAACTTAAAAGATTTCAATTTTCATTACTGATTTAAAATAAATTTATCCTCAAAATAATTTTCTTAAATACCGGTATTTCACATTATTTTGTTTTCCTCAAGAACAACCGTTACGGCTTTTGAAGTTACCCTATGCTAACTAAAGGCAATCTATAAAAAGAATTAATTGTATAGTTGTATTGTTATGCAGTTTCTGTTGATACCATTATAAAAAGATGTGAAGTTTGTCAAAACTACTACAAACATGTCTTGATCTACGTTGTCCAATATTTTATTTTAATTCGCCGACATGCTGTATTAATTTACTCTTTTTAAGAAAAAAGATGTGTGTCCTTAAATTTACAACGATAGACTCGATCAAACTACAGGCCTGTAGGAAAGTAATTTCCGTTTAGGTAACCGTGAAATATTTACTAGCATACCTTACCAGATTCCATAACGAAAAAAATTACATTAGAAGAGATACAGGGCGGGAACAGCTAACAGCCCTACAAATTAATGAATAATCAAGATGACCTTTGACACTCTCTAAGTCTCTTTCCAATGGCCTCACTAATACCCGTCGTGGCTAAAATAATGAATTACAAAAACAGACTGTTAATTTTTCCTGCCTTTGATTAGATATTAATTTTGTTCCACCTTGTGATAACTCTCCTTAAAAAAAGGTTTTTCAAACCCGTCCAGAAATTTGAAGTTTCAATAACTTTTTAGATAAAATAAGATCTTTAATATGTTTTGAGAAAATATGTCTATACACGTTTAAGAAGATCGATGTCCATCGTTCATATGCATATATGGTTATCAGGGAAGGGGGTCTAATAGATTCACTTCATTTTCATCCCTCATCCAGTCCTGTGGCTTTCGATGAATATTCAGCGAAAGCTATAGGACTGAGACTCGCAGTATCACTTTTCCGCCATTCAAAACAGCTTTCCGCGAGAAAAATCGTGCTTTCCGATGACAAATTATACAGCTTTTTCCGCTATTGTACTCTTTGCTTTCTCGTGACATATTTTAGCCACTACCTCTTTCGATCCGTTAGCAATCTAAAACCTGCCTTTTCTTTGCTCATCATCATGTTCTGTCTACTATATTCACATTATACTGAGATAGTCCAAATTACTGAAATTTATCGCCGATTATAATTGCGCAGGTAACTGAATATAACACGTTCACTCGATTATCAATTTTTCAAGAATGAAAAAAAATTATCTTGGACATGATTTCTTTTGACATTATTACACCTTTGGAATAATTGTAACAGATTTAAATTTCATAAAATATTTCTTATATGTCTCTGTTAGGAGTAAATTAATTATTTCATAATTGGTTGGGCAAGAAACCATTCCGCAATCCTAGTACCGTAATTATGTCAAGTATATAACTATTTCTTGAATGTTGAAGAAACATGGTATAATTATGAAAGGATGAAAATAATTTGGGAAAAGATTTTTTTATTATTCAATTAGATAGCAATGAATCCCTCCCCTAACATTTTACGTTGACTGACTTAGCCCTGTTGCTGTTTACCATGTTTAGGACTATCGTTGAAGTTCAGGCGTGCGTAACAGTGTATATTATACACTGTTAGTACTTCTTTAGTAATCCCAGCTAGCCCACTCGGCGCTACTCCACGTCGAACCTCACCTACAAATGTAACGTAAATTAATGTTGAATTTTTTGATGACTCCCAGCGGTGTGTTTCCGTTTTGCACATATTTTACAATTAGGTATAAAACAATAATGGTGTTAAATGTGTTTTGAATAAAATTATAGTCTGATTTTGGTTTACCTTATTTTACCTATGTATCATAAACAGAAGGAATAAATAGTAATTCAATGTAACTATATGAATATTCATTTGAAAAAAGTGAATATATTGAACATTTAATCCAACATTATAATTTAAAGAGACTGCCATTTCTAGAAAAACAAATAACACCTTTTACTATTAATGATTAATTATTTAGCATAACTTTTTATTTTGTTATTAAAGTAATAAATGAAAACTTGTAAATGCACATGATAATTTTTGTTGGTTTAATTAATACATGATGAGGATAATGAAAAACTATATATTAATTTACATCAATTCAGGTCAGAGGTGCAAGAATATGAAGTACATAATCAGAATATGAAAAGGGAGAGAAAGAAAAAAAAGAAAGAAAAACACATATGAAACATGTAATGCGAGGGGCAAAATCATGGAAGATAGACTAAATCATGTATTTTCAATAAAAAAGTTCCTCACTGTCACAATGATCCTTACTAATATTACAAAAGAGCCCAGAGGTATGTAATGTATATAATATATGCTTCATCTTCCCCCAACTTTAAAACATATATAGATAATCTAATATATACATTTGATATTGCATAAAATCGGAGGTTATATTTGACTTATAGTTGCTCGTGTATAAATATGAAAAATCAGCAGTAGTGCATTTCCGTAAATGAGGATCCCGCAGTGATTTCCAGTTTAAACTCAACGATAATATTCTACAATACAGGTCGGATTACAAATACCTTGGTGTTATATTCCATGAAAAGCCTAGTTTCTAAAATAATGCCGATACTTTGTCAAAAGCAGGTGGACGTGCTTTCGGAGGGATGGTTTCCAAAATTCGTCCATATAAAGAAATAGGGATTTCAACTTTCGAAAAAACTTTTTCTGAATTGTATAGCACCGGCAGTTTGGGACTATTGTAGTGAAATATGGGGTCTTCGAAACTATCACTGCATTGAGATGGTACAGAATCGCGCACTTCGTTACAACTATTTGGGTTCACAGATTTACACCGATTACACGGTTGGAAGCTGCCTTTCCATAGACACTGCACTAACGCTGTAACCTTGTTACAATAATTTGATATTTTGTTTCTAAGTTTTTAAATTATAATCTAAATTTATTTAAAATACAGACATACTTACATGTAATTTTAACTTTACAAACCATTGTTATCGAGAATTGTTCACAATAGGATAGAGAATATACATTTGCTTAAAATAGGACCACGCGACTTTTTGTACAAACGGCAAGTAACTATTACAATTTGACCGTGATCGAAGCTCTATATCTACGATAATTATGATTAAAGAATATTTTTTAAGATTTTGAAAGGGACAGACAAGGATGAGTATTTTACTTTTGAAATTTATACCTGTATTTCATAATGATTATATTTTTTTTACAACGAACTCAAGTCATTGCTGCTGTACATGTGACGTACGATTATTTTTTTTTAAAAGAAAAAGTCGACCTGCGAGATTTCTGCTTGTTTGATATTAGATATGATTATGAAATTACAAAATTTTAAAATTATCATTAATAACTATTTATATTTCTTATTTACGATGTCGAATTCTACTAATTTTATGATGAAAAGTAGGCCATCAAGCTGGACAGGTAATACCCATGGACTTCCTGTGTATACTGTTTGTGTATAGTGATTAGCGCTTCCCTACGGTCTGCACGACCGTCAATTCACGCATGTAAAATTTAGTCCCTCCCCTTACCTGAGAAAACCGTACGGTTAAAAATCTCGGCCTTTAACAAATTTTCCTAGGCAGACGTCAAAATATTTAACGTTATACCTTTCATACATGCACAGGCAATCTCTGTTGTATAAAAAACGCCATGCTTAATATCTGTGTATATATTTCATATATTTTGTTAAAAGTGACATAAAGGTCCGATGGGCCGGGTGTGTGGATATTAATTGCATGTTTTACATGTTTTTCATTGTACTGTATAACACATGTCACTATAATAAACAATTTACTTACTTACATACATATTTTTGGGAGGGGGTGGGTCACTATACTTGAGATATCATGAATTACAGTAATCTGCAATGGGTACTAAAAAAACAGTCGAATGTCAACGCCAGTTTTTACTTGATTTTAACTGAATAATTAGCTCAAAATTTCGTAGAACTAAAGTAACCTTATGCTTAATATGTTTATGCTCAACATGTTATGCAGTAAAAACTGTTTTTATTGAATGTTCACCATTGTTTTACACTTCTGATATTTTCATATCAGCTACCACAAAATGTACAATTTTGCGTGACAGTATGCTGCATGTATACACAAATGTATAATAAACAGGAAATGACTCGTGTCATGATCAGTCGGTGAATTCTTGAATTTATGTGTATATCATCGTTTGGGCTGAAACTCCGATAGGTGTGAGAATATCCCTATGACCAATATATTTTCAAAGGTGTGAAACCTGAATTTGAAACCCCTGATTTGATTGACAGGTCAGCTACCTGTGCTACATAATAATCTGAATTTTGCATGCTTTGAAGACACATGCGTCAAACACTTTCGTGTACATGTACCCGCCTTGTAAACACTCGGAAAAACTGATAGAGTTTGCAGGGACCCATATGTTTTCTAATTATTTTCATTTATTCCTTTTGTGAAATGGAATTGCTTTTTAATAAAATTTAAAGCATAAACTATATAATTTAAATATAGAGACAAAAAATAAAAAATAAAAATAAAAAACCGAAATCGCTGATTTCTCGGAAATACGGCCGATCATGGGCATGTGCTGATTTTGAATAAAAAAAAATGCCACTTAGATAAGGAGTATAATCCGTGCTAGAAATTCATCTTATATGATTTTTTGATAGATAATTAAAGGTTTTGATCTAAAATATGCGATAGCATTAGAGATATGATTAATTAAAGCCGCAGAACTGTATAGCTTTATGGTTTTATATAATATTAAGATTTTACCATAAAGCTACAGGTCCCAGAATGAAGAAAAAAATTTTTTTTTCGCAGTCTGTCAATTGAGACAATCTATCCACTATCCAACATAAGTACATTATCTATCTTTCTCCCAATAGTTCTAGACACATTAAAAAATAT
Source organism: Saccostrea cuccullata (assembly GCF_032062105.1). Lineage (NCBI taxonomy): Eukaryota > Metazoa > Mollusca > Bivalvia > Ostreida > Ostreidae > Saccostrea > Saccostrea cuccullata. The sequence goes on along the minus strand of NW_026922317.1, from coordinate 49,173 downwards.
ATTTTCAATGAAAATTTTGTTGGTTTTTATTTCTCTAAAATCATATTAGTTTATGATTTTTCTAAATGTTAAAAGATTGAAGTGTCATTTATCATGAATGCACCCATCATCACATTATTAAAACTCAGAGAAATAAGGTATTGTGAAATTTTTCCCTTAAATGGTCATGTCTTTTTTTTTTTAAATGAAAGATGACATTTGGTGTTGTTTTTTGGATAAACCAAATTGAATGATCTTTCTTAATATAGAAAAATAAATTCTCAGAAAGCAAAAAATATAATAAATTCAAAATTGCTTTAATTTTATAAACCATGTTTTAAACTCAATAAATTGATAATGGTTTATTCTCTTAAATGACCATATATTTTTTCTTTTGTAATGAAGGATGACAACTTTGATGTTGCTTTCTTGTCAAAGCATGATCTTTCTAAATATTAAAAGATTTAAATTAAAAAAAGCCAAAAAAAAAAAAAAATTGTTTCAAAGAATGCTTCCAACATCATGTTGAACGGTGTAAATCGATAATGGTGTGTTCCCTTAAATGGCCATATCTTATTTATTTTTAAACAAATGAAGACAAATGTGGTATTATTTTTCTTGTTAAAGCATGATCTTTCTAAATATTAAAAGATTTCAAGTCAAAAAGCCAAAAAATGAAAAATTATTTACAAGAATGCTTCCATTATCATGTTGAATGGAGTAAATCGATAATGGTGTGTTCCCTTAAATGGCCATATCTTTTTTATTTTCAAATAAATGAAAACAAATTTGGTATTATTTTTCTTGTTAAAGCATGATCTTTCTAAATATTAAAAGATTTCAAGTCAAAAAGCCAAAAAATGAAAAATTATTTACAAGAATGCTTCCATTATCATGTTGAATGGAGTAAATCGATAATGGTGTGTTCCCTTAAATGGCCATATCTTTTTTATTTTCAAATAAATGAAAACAAATTTGGTATTATTTTTCTTGTTAAAGCATGATCTTTCTAAATATTAAAAGATTTCAGGTCAAAAAGCCAAAAAAAAAAAAAATTATTTCCAAGAATGCTTCCATTATCATGTTGAATGGTGTAAATCGATAATGGTGTGTTCCCTTAAATGGCCATATTTTTTTTTATTTTCAAATAAATGAAAACAAATTTGGTATTATTATGTCTCCCCTTCCGAAGGGGAGACATATTGTTTTTGTCGATTTTCTTATTCTTCTTATTAGGGTCTTCCGCTTCCTTCGGAAGACCCTACTGTTATTCTACTGTTTCTTATTATTATTTTTTTTTTTTCCCGCTCGATTTTTGACAGGCGATTTCTCAAAGACCTTTGGACTGATTTTTATGAAACTTTCAGGTTAGATACCTTGTAATTAAACCTATTTACACCTGTTTTCAATTTTTTGATGCATGCCTTTAATCGTGAGTTATTGCCCTTTAATTGATAATTTTGATGTCTCGTTTCCACTAAAAATCTCAAGAACGACGTAAGATATTTACACGAAAGTTGGAGAACTTGTAGCCAATACATTGTAGATGTGCAGAACGATAAAATTATTAGCTGATTTCCTAAAGTTTGGAAGCTATAAAACGGCAAATTTTAGTAATTTTTTTTCTTGAATTTTTGCTACTTTTTGTGTAATAACTTTTGAACCGAGAATAATTTGGTAAGAAATATAGAACAAAAGTTGTGTGTAATTACGAGAGCTTTCATATTAGATTAATGAAAAGGGGCTGGCCCCTATAATTAGGGGTTAATAGCTCATACACGTTTTTTCTGATAGCTTAAAATATTGGTATATTATGAAAAAGTTTGACTGAAATAATTTCGAACTTATAAAATCTTGTCATTTGATATAAAAAGAAATAAACTTCCAGCTATATTTAATTGTTTTTTATATAAAACAAGTACATGTATGTGAGAAACCTTTCAGGAACAAGTTGTCTACTATATCCAGCCAAGCCTTTACTGCATACATGTGCACATTTTTAGTTGATGCATCTAAAAGATATAGTTTTGATTCGGTGTTTCTTTGTTTTCTTTTTATTCAAATGATTTTAAAATGTGATAATGTACACAACAATAATTAGTACCTAGTTTAGAGGATTTTTTCGCGCTTGTTTGTAAACAACGCGCGGCATTGTGGGAAATAGGAAGGTACTAAAGACGCTATGTACTAAACACTGATTTGACCTGATTCAAATTTGTCTGTAAATGTTCCAAACAGTTGAATTTTTGTATAGCATATGCCTCGAAGTCATAAAGTCTGTACATAAGTAATTTAAAATACTCAATATTACCATTTAATTAAAATTAAAACGTCAGGTAAATATCAGGTCTCTAGTATATCCCGTTTTTAGTGTGCCCCTTCGAGTCGACGTCGGACACATGTTTGTCATGGTTTACAAACTGAAAATAGAATGATTTGTGAAGTTGAACATTTTCTCACAAAGAATCCGTTTGTAGACATGCACACTCATTTAATCTGGAGCTACGAAGTACTTTGTCACTTCTCTGGAACATTATTCTATTAAGCAGAATTATCCCGATTCATATATTCTAAGAATCTTGTGTGAATTGTTTACGAGGAAATTCTGACTGTCACATTAACAAGGATGAACACTCTTGACTCTGCTCCGGATTCCCCAGTGGATAATTGTATCGAGTGATGAAAGAGCTGACGGCGACATTTTAATGTATGATTGGCTTGGACCATTGGAATGAAGGTTAGAATATTTTTATTACTTAAAATTTACACTACTGATTACATGACAGTGATGTACATTGATGTTATTAGAAATACACAGACACACTTATATATTATCTGTTTTACAGTTCAGAAGCTGTCTGTTTGCCTTGTAAATCCCCACAGCTTTATATTTTATTTTTTTTTTAAATTTGAGGATGTAATTTCAACAGTCCTACTATCTATCATAGTGATCATACTCTATAATTCAAACTGCACCTACTGTTACAGAATATATTCAACTAATTGGGAAGTTTCTAGTATGCCGGTCCCCAGAATCACGCGATTGCGCATGAGCAGTTATTTCCCTTGCCGTTGCTATGCAGAATGTAAACAAACCGCAATTTCCCACTCGCTTCAACAAAACGCATCCGATCGAGTGATTAGGGTTAGGTTGTTTATTTTTTTTAATTGTCTTTTTTAATAAATCCACTCTGTATTCTTTAATTCTGACTTAGGGCTTATTTATGTAATTTTTGCTTACAAAAGCCACTATGTGTGCGCATGTGCCTTTTGTGATAAGAAACTTGCATGTATCAGTCTGTCGAATTGTGCCGATATCTTACACTTTGGCTTAGTTCATGAAATTTTTGCTTTACAAAGGAAAGATTAAGAAATGAAAGTTCGGGTAAATCAACTCAATTTTTGAAACATGACGATTTTAGCGCTGAGTTTAGGCAAGTTATTGTAAAAGCGACTTACCGTTAACTGCAGCTCTGTATCCTGACCTCCTAATCATGTCCAAATAGGCCCCTTATTCATAAATTTTATCTTTTCAAATCGATAATGATGCACAATTCAATCCATCGATGACTAGTAATTAGCTAACATTTGTTAAATCCCTGTATTTCTCACAAAAATCACGCAATTTTAATAGCATTGCACTTTGAGTCCTATCAGGCATTTCTTCATTACGTCAAAACACAAGTGACGCATCTCATGAATATTTATGAGATTACGTCAAAAATTGATCATGTGACTACATTCCTAAACAACGCAAGATGGAGATATACTTCCTAAACATGTACGTTATTTTACAAAATCTTTTAATTCTCATTTAAAAAACTGTGTTTAAAAACCAGTTTTTTAAACCCAATTTTTCACAAGGAACACGAATTTTGGGTCAAATTTGCAATTTGTGGTTTCTTTTTCGATTTTGTCGATCGCTCACGCGATCGTCTATATATTGTATACCGCCTTCGGCGGCACCTATTTTAGCGCCATATTTATGGGGACCGGTATACTAGAAGTGTTCCATTTAATTATATATTGACAGTGTGACTGTAAGGGTGAGGGCAGATACTTATTTAGTTTTAATTTAGATTGTGCTTGTCAAGCCGCATTTGACATTTGGTGCATCCATGCTCAATGTTCACACTGAGAGTTTATTCAAATGTTTAATTCGAATGAATTCACTGCTCGTTAAATTACTTCCCATTAGCTCCATGTGAACATGAGTAAGGATAGCTAATTCAAATTAAATAGAAATGAATTTTGAATGTAGCTTAAACATGTTAAAGAAGCTAAGCACTGTGTGTCCAAAGTATACTGCGGAAAAATTGTGTGGAGCAATGTGCAAGTCACAATCTTCTTTTGCCAAGGTGTTATCATAAGAGCTCGCATTATGGGCAGGGATTTGTGCTGCTGTCTGGACTCGCTATAAATAGATGTTCTCAAAAAGTCTTAATTACTTAATATCATACTTTACTGACAAAAAAGGACAAAAATTGCAAAAGAAATTTGTTTTAAAAAATTGTGATAATAGAAAGTTTGCTTTTTTTGTTTGATAAGACTGCTGTAATGGTTTAATGTTTGTTTATTTGCCTTAATCATACATTTTTCAGTCATTTCATGGTGCCACCACTTGGGATGGTATTAGCTGCAAATATAGACTTGTACTCAGCACTTATTGCCTTTAAGAAGTATGAGATCCATTTTGTGCTAACACCTACCGTGACACAGAATCTTGGTGTATGCAGTCTCATAGGAGTAACCTGTCTAAAGCATTTAGCAAATGAAATTGGAACCTGCGACGTAAGGTTCAGCTTCTTATTGATACTTTGATTTATAATATTTATTTGAGAATTTCACTCATTCACATACTTAGAGATGTTAACGTTGATATATATTGTTGAATAGCATCAATTTAGACCTTTAATTAGCTAAGTAAACATGTACTGTGAGGTTTTTAAGGTCTCATTCATTTTATATGCCAGATGCATGTTAAGGAACATTACTGCATAAATGTTTTTGTCTTAAATTTGAAGCTTTTTACTAATATAGAGATATGTTAGTTTTAAACCTCTTCAAATTAGGGTAGACCTTTACTTTAAACTCAGCAATGTGAGTGTGTTGTGTGAACTTGTGTTAGCGAGACAGTGTGTTGTATGAATTTGTGTTAGCAAGGCAGTGTGTTTTGTGAACTTAATTGTGTTAGCTTGACAGTGGGTTGTGTGAATTCTTGTTAGCTTGACAATGTATCGCGTAAACTCGTGTTAGCGGGACAGCGTGTTGTGTAAAATCGTGTATAAAGTGTAAATGTGACAGTGTGTTGTGTAAACTCGTGTTAGCTAGACAGAGTGTTGATTGAACTCGTATTAGCGAGACTTCGTGTTGTGTAAACTGGTGTTAGTGAGACTGCGTGTTGTGTAAACTCGTGGTAGCGAGACTGCGTGTTGTGTAAACTCATGTTAGCGAGACAGCGTGTTGTGCATATTCTTATTAACGAGACATCATGTTGTGTGAATTCGTGTTAGCGTGACAGTGTGTTGTGTGAACTTGTTATCCTGAAAATTTGTAGTGTGAACTGGTGTTAGAGAGATAGTGTGTTGTGTGAACTCGTGTTAGCAAGATTGCATATTGTGTGAACTCGTGTTAGCCAGACTGCGTGTTATGTGAACTCGTGTTAGCGATATTGCATGTTTTTTGAATTTGTGTTAGCGTGACAGTGTGTTGTGTGAACTCGTGTTAGCCTGACAGTGTGTTGTGTGAAATGGCATTAGGATGACAGTGTGTTGTGTGAAATGGTATTAGGATGACAGTGTGTTATCGCAACAGCGTTTGGTGCGAACTTGTGTTAGTGAATAGTGAGACAGCCTGTTTTGAGAATTCGTGTTAGCGTGACAGTGTGTTGTGTGAACTCGTGTTAGCCTGACAGTGTGTTGTGTGAAATGGTATTAGAATGACAGTGTGTTGTGTGAAATGGTATTAGGATGACAGTGTGTTATCGCAACAGCATTTGGTGCGAACTTGTGTTAGTGAATAGTGAGACAGCCTGTTTTGTGACTTTGTGTTAGCGTGACAGTGTATTGTGTAAACTCGTGTTAGCGTGACAGTGTATTGTGTAAACTCGTGTTAGTGAGACTGCGTGTTGTGTAAACTCATGTTAGCGTGACAGTGTGTTGTGTGAATTCATCTAAGCGTGACAGTGTGTTGCGTGTACTTGTGTTAGCTAGACAGTGTGTTGTATGAACTCGTATTAGCGAGACTGCGTGTTGTGTAAAACTTGTGTTAGCAAGACAGCGTGTTGTGTGAACTTGTGTTAGTGAGACAGCGTGTTTGTGAATTTGTGTTAGCATGATAGTGTGTTGTGTGAACTCGTGTTAGCGAGATTGCATATTGTGTGAACTCGTGTTAGCCAGACTGCGTGTTATGTGAACTCCTGTTAGCGATATTGCATGTTTTTTGAATTTGTGTTAGCGTGACAGTGTGTTGTGTGAACTCGTGTTAGCCTGACAGTGTGTTGTGTGAAATGGTATTAGGATGACAGTGTGTTGTGTGAAATGGTATTAGGATGACAGTGTGTTATCGCAACAGTGTTTGGTGCGAACTTGTGTTAGTGAATAGTGAGACAGCCTGTTTTGTGAATTCATGTTAGTGTGACAGTGTGTTGTGTTAACTCGTGTTAGCCTGACAGTGTGTTGTGTGAAATGGTATTAGAATGACAGTGTGTTGTGTGAAATGGTATTAGGATGACAGTGTGTTATCGCAACAGCATTTGGTGCGAACTTGTGTTAGTGAATAGTGAGACAGCCTGTTTTGTGACTTTGTGTTAGCGTGACAGTGTATTGTGTAAACTCGTGTTAGCGTGACAGTGTATTGTGTAAACTCGTGTTAGTGAGACTGCGTGTTGTGTAAACTCATGTTAGCGTGACAGTGTGTTGTGTGAATTCATCTAAGCGTGACAGTGTGTTGCGTGTACTTGTGTTAGCTAGACAGTGTGTTGTATGAACTCGTATTAGCGAGACTGCGTGTTGTGTAAAACTTGTGTTAGCAAGACAGCGTGTTGTGTGAACTTGTGTTAGTGAGACAGCGTGTTTGTGAATTTGTGTTAGCATGATAGTGTGTTGTGTGAACTCGTGTTAGCGAGATTGCATATTGTGTGAACTTGTGTTAGCCAGACTGCGTGTTATGTGAACTCGTGTTAGCGATATTGCATGTTTTTTGAATTTGTGTTAGCGTGACAGTGTGTTGTGTGAACTCGTGTTAGCCTGACAGTGTGTTGTGTGAAATGGTATTAGGATGACAGTGTGTTGTGTGAAATGGTATTAGGATGACAGTGTGTTATCGCAACAGTGTTTGGTGCGAACTTCTGTTAGTGAATAGTGAGACAGCCTGTTTTGTGAATTCGTGTTAGTGTGACAGTGTGTTGTGTGAACTCGTGTTAGCCTGACAGTGTGTTGTGTGAAATGGTATTAGAATGACAGTGTGTTGTGTGAAATGGTATTAGGATGACAGTGTGTTATCGCAACAGCATTTGGTGCGAACTTGTGTTAGTGAATAGTGAGACAGCCTGTTTTGTGACTTTGTGTTAGCGTGACAGTGTATTGTGTAAACTCGTGTTAGCGTGACAGTGTATTGTGTAAACTCGTGTTAGTGAGACTGCCTGTTGTGTAAACTCATGTTAGCGTGACAGTGTGTTGTGTGAATTCATCTAAGCGTGACAGTGTGTTGCGTGTACTTGTGTTAGCTAGACAGTGTGTTGTATGAACTCGTATTAGCGAGACTACGTGTTGTGTAAAACTTGTGTTAGCAAGACAGCGTGTTGTGTGAACTTGTGTTAGTGAGACAGCGTGTTTGTGAATTTGTGTTAGCATGATAGTGTGTTGTGTGAACTCGTGTTAGCCTGATATTTTGTTGTGTGAAATTGTATTAGCGTGACAGTGTGTTGTGTGTTAGTGTGACAGCGTGTGGTGCGAACTTGTGTTAGTGCGAAAGTGTTTTTCAGTGTTGTGATGGCGAGCTGTGTGATAGCCTAATGGCGTCTTTTGTGTCGGTAAGATGGCACGCTTTTATGAAAGTGCTATTGAGCTTTAGCAAGTGGCCCTATCTGGACACGCCTTATTATAATTGATCAGTTCTCAGATATACAGTGAATTACCGGTATTATTGTTACCATGAAATCAGCATTTACAGTTGCAATTACCTAGTTAGTAATCATAAGATATTAGTTTGCCAGTTTTAAAATTATGGTGTTCCAATGATGTGAAGTTGCAGTGTGTTAGCATGTTAATTTCAACAGACTGCCACTCCAATGCAGCTTTAAACAACATGCTGCTGTGTTTACACAAAACAAAATATCATGCAAACACAACTCTAAACAATCTGTTGAGTGTTAGCTTCACTGCATGTTGGATTCAGTGTGCTGGCATATTACCACTGACGTACATGCTAGCACATTGTCACCTCGTGCTAGTATGTTGTCATAAATACTCTAGCACATTATCCTAAACCCACTAGTGCATGATTACTTTGCACTTGTATGTTGTCTTATTAGGGGATAGCATAAATGACTGCCTTAATTGGTGTAAACTTCTTTTAATTGATAAAAGAGTACATTAAAATTTACAAATTATACACAGAAAATGTGACAATATCTTATCTCTCAATTTGATAATCTAATTTATAATCTCATGAATTGCACTTTTTATTAGTAAAAGAATTATAAATTAAAAAATTTCAATTTCTTTTGGATAGGTGTAACTCATCTGAATACTGAATTTTGATACCAAGCATGACCATGATTTGCCAGAAGATCATCTGTTTGGATGTGACATGGAATAAACAGCATAGTGAAAATAAGTCAAGTTTTGGTTTGTGAAGACAATTTTTAAACACACTGTGTATCATTTTTAAATTTTGATTTGACAACATAAATCCACAAATATGAACATATCAATTGCTCTCAGTTTTTTTCAAGTGAAATAGTTCTTGTAACAGAAATACATGTACCAGTAATTACATTGGAATAAATGTTATTTCTAAATATAATAATATTTTGTTTGTGTAGCATGTTGACCTCTTTATTAAGGTCTTCCCTTTCAAAGTTTAGACTTACTTATTCTAATGATTAAGATAGATCCTCTGTCTTCAGCAGGAATATAAGATCTTGTAATACATGTATGTGTATTTTTTACAGAATAATGTAAAAAAAAAATTGTTGTTTTGGCACATACAACTAATTAAAGGCATAAACATGTGTATGATTCCAAGGAATTCAGTACATAGGGCATGTACATGTAGTTTTCTAAAACAAGATTGAAGATATGTCCAGTCGCATTTCAATGTCAACTCCAAAACTGTGCCTGTTGCATACTTATTAGCCCATCTGAGCTAAAGGAACCAGTAAATTTTTTAAAAACATAATTTTATCCATTATCATCATTGTCTAAAATTTCACAATATCATTTTCCAGAACCAAAGTGAAAATTGGCACAGAGCATCCTTAGTGTAGGGGATTCAAATTGTTCTTATGCAGGGCAATACCTTCAAAGAGATTTGTTTCTTTAATGCTGTAAATGTATTATATTTAGCTTGTACAATATTTGGTGGAAATTGACTTTTGAATAAGTTAGCCTAGATATTCTTATTTATGTTTATGTACAAGACTTTTAGCTTTGTACTTGATTTAGTGATTGCTGCATTCCGCCAAAGCCGCTAAAAAAGAATACACAGACATATGTAAAATGTTCATAATATACCTTTCAGAGAATTTTACACTCCTATTGAGGTACCACCAGTTGCTAGTGGAAAGCTTCAAATTCGAAACATACACAACACATTTCTGTGCGTTTATTATAAAAGTATTGTTCTACTTACTGATTGCAACTAATGAAGATTGTTCATCATTATTGTAAATACATTTGGATTTTTTGAATTATTATATAATTTGTTTATTTTATTTACCTAGTTATATTGTATATTAAATGATTTTAAAGCCATTTTTAAGATGGTAATGTAGCAAAACACTTATGTTTCTGTAGTATGACACGTTTCACAAACATAATTGCAACAAACATGATATATCCGATATCAAAAGTCATAAAATTGGAAGTTAAACTGTTGTGGATACGATTTCAAGAATGCTGTTAGAGAGAGTACCCTTTAGACCTCATGCTCACACCAAATTAAAGAATTCAAGTAAGGGTTTTTGAGACAAATCGAAAAAGAGAATGTTAGCAAAGTTGACAATCTAGACAGAAACATTGAATCTTTTGCTTATCGCTAGGAAGGAAGACCCACTCGTTGCAAAGCAACGAGCTTTGCTCTAGTTCTTCTTATTAAGGTCTTCCGTCTTCAGCGGAAGACCTTTCTGTTATTCTTAGGTTTCTTTTTCACTTTTATTATTGTTTTTTTTCTTACCGATTTTGTGCACGCGATTTCTCGAAAACGGCTTGATGAATTTTCATGAAACTTTCAGGACTTATGTATCATCACTTGAACCTTATGCGTTTTTTTTCTTTTTTGATGACGTCACTTCCGGTCTGAGATATTGCCGATTTTATTAATTTTAAAGGGTCAGGTTGTCCAGAGTTTTTCTGGAAAATGGGTTAAGATAGAAGTATGAAACTTTCAGGTATGATAGATCTAGGTCTGTAGATGTGCCTTTCGCATTTTGCTTTTTCCGGAAACGCCGCACGTCGGCGCTCGCTATGGTCCGAAAATAGTCCTGTCGTGAATTTAAAAATTTCTAACACCTTTTCTTCCATACTTTTTTACCTAGAAATATTTTGTTAAAACATATAGAACAAAAGAAGTGTGGAATTTAAAGATCTTTCAAATGGTATCTCGAAAAAGGGGCTGGCCCTTAAAATTAAGGGCTTAGAGGGGCCGAACTTTTTTTCTCTATATCTCAAAAAGTATTGAGAATTTGTAATACGTCAAAGACGCAAAGTTGTTCAAAATGTCAAGCTTAATCTACTGGGATCGTCAAAATGCGTCCGGCGACGTCACTTCCGGCAAAACCGGAAGTAGTCGAAAAACGCGTATTTTTGACGTTCTTGACAAGTTTTTAGTTAACATATGTCACTGGGAGCTTAAAAAATAAATTTTCCGTCCGTCGTCGTCACTTCCGGTCAAACCGGAAGTAGCAAAAAATTGCTTATTTTTGCATTAATTAACTAAGCTTTAGATGATTCAACCCATTTTTGGGCGTTATATCTCATTTTTGCTAAAATTGAAAACTACTTCCGGTCAGACAGGACGGAAGACCTACTCGTTGCTTTGCAACGAGCTTTGCTCTAGTTCTTCTTATTCTTCTTCATCCAAATTTTGTCCAGGCCGTAACTCGAATACCCTTTGGCCTGAAGACTTCATACTTGGAACATAAATAGATGACCTCAAGACGGAGTGCACGCCACTAAAATTTTTTGACCTTGATCCTTTTATAAGGTCAAGGTCAAACTTTTACATAAAAATACATTTAGGCCATAGCTTCAGTACCCTTTAATACTAAGGCTTCAAACTTGTAACATAGAGAGAAGACTTTAAATACAAGATGCACTGGATAAGAACTTTGACCTTCACCCCTTTATTTATAAGGTCAAGGTCAAACTTTTACATAAAAATAGAGTCTAGGCCATAGCTTGAGTACCCTTTAATACTAAGGCTTCAAACTTGTCACATAGAAAGAAGACATTAAATACAAGATGCACTGGATTAGAACTTTGACCTTCACCCCTTTCTTTCTTCAAGGTCAAATAAGAGAAAAACATGATTTGACCATTAATTTGAATACCCATGGACCTGAATACTTCATACTTGGAACTTAGATAGATGACCTTGGGGCAAAGTGCACAGTGCTTAAAATTTAAATACAAGATGCACTGGATTAGAACATTGACCATCACCCCTTTCTTTCTTCAAGGTCAAATAAGAGAAAAACATGATTTGACCATCAATTTGAATACCCACGGACCTGAAGACTTCATACTTGGAACTTAGATAGATGAACTTGAGAGAAAGTGCACAGTGCTTAAAATTTTTGACCTTGATCTGTTTATAAGGTCAAGGTCAAACTTTTACATAAAAATAGAGTTTTGGCAATTGCTTGAGTACCTTTTATTACTAGGACTTCAAACATGTAACACAGAAAGAAGAAATTAAATGCAAGATGCACTGGATTAGAACTTTGACCATGACCCCTATCTTTCTTCAAAGTCTAATAAGAGAAAAAAAAATGATGTGACCATCACTGGAGAACCAATTGACTTTGAGACTTCAGGCTTGGAAATCACAAATGACACAAAGAATAAGGGTGCAGAATTTTGACCATGACCCCTTATCCCTCAAGGTCAAATGGAGAAAAATATGATTTGATCATAAATATAAAATTCCTACCTGATATAAATACTTAAAACTTAAAACACGCAGAGGTGGCATGAATCTTGGAATAGAGATGGCGTTAACTTTCGAAAAAAAAAGAAACAAGATGAATTGAAAGAAAATCCTCTGAAGAAAACATTATGAATTACTCAGGTGAGTATCAAATTTATCTCATATTTTTTACTATCATATATCTAATACATCTATTTGGTGCCAAGTAAAGTTTGCATCATAAACTATGATTCAAACTTTGCTTAGAGTAGTGTTATCTAATGGATACTTTTAAACAAGGAATTTACGAATTGGAAATAACTTACTGACATGGACTATTGGTTAATAAATTACCAAAACCACATCTTATTTCAACTTTTGTAATGTACTCCATTAGATTTCACTTTGCATGATCTGTCTTTGCTATACATGTCTGGCTACGTATGTATAGTGAGGATCCTCTTCGTGGTGGCACTAGTAACAGACCCCTTGCTATTGTAGCCGTTTGAATTTCTGAAGTGTTGTAGTGAGCTTCTCTGTCACTGTCAGTATTTTTGTCTGTCCTGCTTTACATCTTTTGCATAAATATACCTCATCATAAAACTCATCTGTCATTTTAAACAATAAACTCATATAGCTTCAATATCGCTTAACTACTTTATATAGCAATGAGCCTGGCTAAAAGATCATGCTTTTTATGTGATGTCTTATAATGCATATGTCATTTACTAATATTAGCAGAATATAGCTTTTTACTATGGTTTCATTAATGTTTATTGCCATAAGTTTTTGACACTGAATTTTTTAAACACACTGTTTGGAAGACACATAAATTCATGGTTAAGGATATTCGATAAGTAGAATACTTTATCATAATGATCGATTGTTTCCATAGATGAACAAAAAATATTTAAGAAACCATAGTACTTTCTTTTTCCCATACATTTTCTGTAATTGTATAAGTTTAAAACCTGTCATTTTATATCTGTATATTTATACATATTAAAACAGAATGATTACTAACCAAGCTTTACTATAGGCACACTAATTACACTAACTAGATTTTACTTTCAGAGTTCACAAATCTTGATTTTCCTGATTTTCTCATTTGTAGAAAACAAATCAATGGTGTCCCATTGCCATGGGTAGTTTCACAGATCATTCAGCTTAGAGAGAAACCATACATTTTGGGGTTTATTTAATGAGAATTTAAACAATAGTGTGCTAGTGCCGTGGATAGTTTCACAAATCATTCAACTTAGAAAGAAACCATTAATTGTTTTTCTTACAGGAATTAATCAGTGGTGTTCCATTGCCATTAGAAGAAACCATTATTTGTTTTGAATTTTTTTTACAGGAATTTAATCAATGGTGTTCCATTGCCATGGGCAGTTCTAGTACAAATCGTTCAGCTCAGGAAGAAAACCATTATTTGTTTGTTTGTTTTTTTTACAGGAATTTAATCAATCATGGTGTCCCATTGCCATGGGCAGTTCCAGTACAAATCATTCAGCTCAGGAAGAAAACATTATTTGTTTGTTTGTTTTTTTTACAGGAATTTAATCAATCATGGTGTGCCATTGCCATGGGCAGTTCCAGTACAAATCATTCAGCTCAGGAGAGACAAGTATTTGTTTTTGTTTTTTACAAGATTTTTAATTACCATTTCATTTAGATCAGTATGGCTTCACCTTCGAAAATTACGAGATTGGATACTTTTGTGACCGAGTTTGCGGAAGAAGTAGACACTGAGTTGAAAGCAGTATGCTATGACATTTCAAATAAGAATAACGCACAAGCTATCAAAGCTGTAGAAAAGATAAGAAGAAAATTAAAAGCCATGGATGGAAAAGTGAAAACACTCATAAAGATCAATGAAAAAGAAAATTCTAAGCTATCAAAAGAAAATTTGCAAATGAAAAAAGAAATAGAAAATTTACAGAAAAAAATAAAAAACCTTGAAGAGGATGATTTCCTTCTTTCTTCTCAAGACTGCAGTGGGATCGCCACAGACTGCAGTGGGATCACAACGGTGTCTTCTCCAAAGTCGGACCCTGGACCATCCAGTGATGTATGAAAACAAAGACGTCAACACCCGAAATTAACTTTAACCTGATTATTTTAATAGAAAAGTTCCTTTATTTCATGTGCAGAGGATGCAGAGATGATTTTATTTGCTGAACAATGACTTAATTTTTTTCTTTCTTTAGGAAATACCTTTGTTTTACTCAGTATTGTATTTGGGAAAATATTGTTTTTTGATTGTTCAATATTCATGACAGAAATTTACTTTAACTGCTATGTAAAGTAATACATGAAGAAGATATTTTTGAAATGTTGGATCTTTACTTTACTTTTCATACGTATTCTCATCACGTGCTATTTAAACAGTCATTAATATCTTGCATTTCCATGAAAAAAGTCTTTTACATGTGTAATGAATAATTTGTATATTGCATTTACCTAAAAGCTAATATAGATAACAAACTCCTTAAACTCATAAAAATCAAGCTTCTAATACAAATATATTAACTGCTGTAAAGTACATGCATGGGATATTTTCATCTACAAGATCTTCTACTGTCATTGAGCATATTTGTTTGAATTTCTTAAAATTTCATTTCATTATGGAAATACAATCAATATGTGGTCATTTTTTTTCTCCTGTTTACTATATGTTCATGTAATACATTAGTTTTCAAAAATAAATATCTTTTCAGGCTACTCTAAGGTTTGCTGATGTATCATGAGTGGGAGAAATAAACGAAAGAAAGACAAGGATAGGAAAAGGAAAGCTCGCACAGAAAAAGTAACCAAAAATGCAGGTAAACATTAGCAACTACATAGATTTAATGAAAAACAATGTCTTCTATTTTTTTAAATTCTTGAGTACAAACAAATTTGATTTTGATATTAAGCATCAGTTAATTATTTTTAAAATGAAATATGTTCTTTGCATATTTTTTTTCTCTTACCAGGTCTATGCACACAAAATTCTGATTCGCAATCAACTACAACAGAACCAGACAAAAACTCAAGTTCAAAGGTAAAACTTATCAAACTCTTGATTTTTCGATGTACATGAAAAAAAATGAAATAATAATACATTATTCATAATTCATATAAAAATTTTATCTTTAGGTTCAAGAGCCAGATTGGTTGTGTAACTATCTTTCACAACAACAGGAATTCGAACAAAAGAGACTTTTAAGAAAGCAACAAATGAAAATATGGTACCAACGAAATAAAGAGAGAAAAAAAACAATATGAGAGAAACCGGTATCAAGATGAAGAAAATGCCAAAAGAAAAAAACAGTACATGGAAGAAAATTATTGTACTCCAGAAAATGCAGAGAAAAAGAAACAGAATATCAGGGAAAAATACAGAATTCCAGAGATTAAAGAAAAAATGAAAGAGAGTATGAGAAAACAATACAGTATTCCAGAAATTGCAGAAAAAAAGAAACAGAGTATGAAAAAACAATACAGTATTCCAGAAATTGCAGAAAAAAAGAAAAGGAATATCAGGGAAAAATATAAGATTCCAGAGATTGCAGAAAAAGTGAAACAGAATATGAAGGAACAATACAGTATTCCAGAGATAGCAGAAAAAAAGAAAAAAAGTATGAAAAAACAATACAGTATTCCAGAGATTGCTGCAAAAAAGAAAAGGAATATCAGGGAAAAATATAAGATTCCAGAGATTGCAGAAAAAGTGAAACAGAATATGAAGGAACAATACAGTATTCCAGAGATAGCAGAAAAAAAGAAAAAAAGTATGAAAAAACAATACAGTATTCCAGAGATTGCTGCAAAAAAGAAAAGGAATATCAGGGGAAAATATAAGATTCCAGAGATTGCAGAAAAAGTGAAACAGAATATGAAGGAACAATACAGTATTCCAGAAATTGCAGAAAAAAAGAAAAATAATATGAAGGAAAAATACAGTATACCAGAGATTGCAGATAGAAAGAAACAACATGTCAGGAAAAAATACAAGATTCCAGAAAAAGCACAAAAGCAAAAAGAACATGTAAAACAAAAATATAAGATACCAGAAACAAGAAAAAGGAAGGCAGAAAATAATTTGCAAAACTATCACAGAAAGAAAGCTAAATTGTCGGATGGTAATGCAGCACTTCAAAAATTTAGAACATCATGCAAAGAATATCCAATTTATCCCTGCATTGTATGTGGACGTATTATGTTCCGTTCCCAGGTTCAAAAATTTGTCGAAAACAAGTACAAAAAAGCACAGGTATCTACTTTATTGAACAGCCTTTCATCAACCAATAAAGAACATATTTGCATTTTATGTGACAAGACCATCAAAAATGGAAAAATTCCAGCACAGGCATTAGCCAACAATATGAATCTAACCACTGTCGGAGCCGAATTAAGTGAACTTAATAAACTGGAAAGACACCTGGTATCCCCAGTAATTCCTTTTATGAAAATAGTTAATTTGCCAAAACATACACAAAAAGGCATTCATGGACCAGTGATCTCAGTGTGCTCAGATATTAGGAAAGTTACGACAACTTTGCCTAGAAACATTTCAGACGAATCATTCATCAAGATGAAACTAAAGCGCAAGTTGTCTTTTAAAGGGCATCATCTGTACCAGGAAGTATGTCCAAATAGAATCCTTAAAGCACTTGATTTTCTAAAGAAAAGAAATCCACATTTTGCAGGTTAGTCATTTTTATCAGTTTATGAAGTATGAAATCATTTCTTGTTTCCTATAAAATGTAAAATTATATTAATAAATGTTTTTATTTTCAGAAATCGAAATCAACGAAGATATTTTTGAAAGTGACAAATATCTAGATGATAGTGAAAACAACTCTGCTCTAGATAGCAGTGGTAAGTTAAAATGCTTTTTAAAAAAAATCTCAAAGTAATGTTTAATTTCTATAATATTTTATGTAAAAAAAAATAGTGTATGAAATTAATGCGTTCAATAATATATTTGTTTAAATTCTAGCAAACTTTTGTACATGGTTATAAAAGAAAAATTTATATTTAAAAAAATACAGTAAATACATTGCACACTTCAATAAGAAAAACTTATAGTTTAGAAAAATATATGAAATATTATTTTAATAACTATCTTTATAAAAATATTGTTACAGATATTATATACATTACATTTTGAACATATGAATATGAATGTATGAATATTATCTGAAAGACTATTAAATTGAAACAACTGTACTAAAGTCATATTGAATTACAAAACAGATTCTGTTCAGGAAGGGGAATCTGAACCAGTGAAGGAGAAATCGAGAAATAATGGAAACATGGAAAGCAATACCAATACAGATTGTGATGGTAAGATCTTTTGAGCTGTAATTTTGAAATGCATGGAAAAGAAAACTATTGGTAGATAGTACATTGTGTCTGCATTAGAAACAGGTAAATTATCCATTTCTGATTTCAACAGATCCTGACAAAGAAGAAGAAGATGAATCAACAGAAGAATCTCAAGATTCTGTACCACCACTTGACACATCTCTTCAACCATCAGACCCAGCACAGTATTTTGCTGATGAAAATCCAAACTCCATTTTTTGTATTGCACCAGCAGAAGGAAACACACCAATAAAAGTCATCAGTACTGAAGGACAGGCATTTCCAATTCATTTTCCTAATGGAGAAAAAACCTACACAGACAAACGCAATACAAAAATATCAATGAAACGATATTTCAACAGTAGATTGTTTTCGAGTGATCCTAGGTTTGCTAGTGATCCAGAGTATATATTTTTTGCACAGTATACAGCAGAACTGGAGGAAGTATTTTCTTCTGTGTCCATTGCTATGCGAAAGACAGTTGATTTCAGCCACTTGACTTCAGCTAGCTTCTTGGATTCTTCCAAAATGAAAAAGATGCTTAAAAAAGATGAATGTTATCGCTTTTTGCAAACCATTCGAGGTTCCCCAGCATACTGGGAAAAAACCATGCGAGATCTTTTTGCCATGCTTAAGCAGCTTGGCATACCCACATTTTTTATAACTTTCTCAGCTGCAGAAAGAAGGTGGTCAGAAATCATTGAAGCAATTTGTCTGCAGCAAGGTTTGGAAGTTCCACATGAGCCTGATTGGCAACAGTACTACAACATAATAAATAGCAACATTGTGACTGCTACACGCATGTTCGATAAAAGGCTTCATGATTTTATCAATCAAGTCATTATGAGTCCATCAAATCCTATTGGGAAGGTAACTGATATCTTTGGCAGAATTGAGTTTCAAGCACGAGGTTGGCCACATTATCATGGTCTTGTTTGGATTGAAAATGCCCCTGAATGGCAGAAATCCCCAGATAGTGAAGTGACAGCTTTTATCGACAAGTATATTTCTTGTGAAATACCAAATGAGGAAGAAGATAAAGAATTGTTCGATATAGTTTCCTCAGTACAACAACATAGTAAAGCACACACCAAATCATGCAAAAAAGGAGGAAAAGATTGTCGTTTCAATTTTCCCCGCCCATGCTCGATGAAAACATTTATTGCAAGTCCAACAACAGATGAAGAGACAGAACCAAATCAATCAAAAAACTTAAAGAAAATGTCCAAAAAAGATGCAAAAGACATTCTGAAAACTTTCTGGGATTTACTTACCACTGAGTCAGAATTGTGCACAGCAGACATTTTGAGGCATGGAAACATTACCCAAGAGATCTTACAGGAGGCACTAAATGTATTGTCACAAAGACCTACAGTGGTTCAGAGAAGAGAACCCAAAGATTGTTGGGTGAATCCATATAATCCTGCACTTCTACGCGGATGGAATGGTAACATGGATATACAGTTTATCCTAGATCCATATAGCTGTATAATGTACATTATGTCCTACATTACCAAGGCTGAAAAAGAATTGGGAGAGCTTATTAAAGCTGCGCAAAGAGAAGCGAGACAAAATAATGAAGAGGCAATACAAGAGCTCAGAAAACTTGGAAATGTGTATCTGACCCATCGGGAGATAAGTGTTATGGAAGCAGTCTACAGAGTTTGTGGTTTGAAGCTGAAACACTGTTCTCGAGATGTGGTATGGATTCCAACGGATACAGAAAATACCAGAATAACACTTCCTATGCATATTATAAAATCCAATGCATCCCGTGGTGATGACAACGTATGGATGACAAGTATCATAGACAGATATCTAGCAAGACCTTTGGCAAATGAATTTGCCAATATGTGTTTAGCAACATTTGTATCAAGGTATAGAGTGATAGCAAACTCCCCCCGTACTGAAGATGCAGATCAAGAGGAAGAATCAAAGACAGAGACAGGAAAAAAAATTCAGTTGCTACACAATATGGGTACAATTACAAGGAGGGCAAAAAAAGATGCAGTCATTAGATATCCAAAGGTTTCACAATCCAAAGATCCCGAAAGATATTTTTTCAATCTGTTGAGACTATATTATCCACACAGAGAAAACAGATTCCTTCCATCAGACTTTGACTCATATCAACAGTTCTATGAAACAGGGAAATTAGAATCAACCTCAATTTGTGATGTTGTTAATGAAAATATGAAACAATTCCAGAAACTAACTGATCAGCTTGATGAGACCTGGTCCATGATGAAAGACATGCCACCACTGGAAGAAGCATGGGCTCAAGTGGCACCCAGCTCAGAACAAGAAAGAATCGAAAACGAGGAAGAAAAGGAATTGTTTGATGAGGATGAGTTTCTTTCAACAGTAGACATTCCTGAAATGAAATCTACACCACAAACAAACAAAACTTCAAACTCACACAATGTGTACACTGAGCCAGATCCAAATATCATAACTGATGAAAAGCTTTTGCAAATGTACAGATCACTGAATACAGAACAAATGCAACTGTTCAATTTTGTGAAGAAGTGGTGCTTGCAGGTTTTACACTCAAACTCTCATGACAATTTTCATATATTTCTGACGGGGGGAGCAGGAGCTGGAAAGTCTTTGCTCATTCACTGCATTTACCACATGGCAAACAAATTATTTCACAAGATACGTGAAACACCGGACGATGTGATTATTCTTAAAGTTGCTTACACTGGCAAAGCAGCTATGAACATCAATGGTCAAACTATTCATTCAGCTTTTGGACTAAAGAAAAATATGAAAACAAAGTATCAACCTCTTTGTGAAAATGATTTAAATACTCTGCGAGCCAGGTTTTCAAACATTCGGCTACTAATTATAGATGAAATATCAATGGTCAGTAAAACTGTTCTATCGTACATATCAGGAAGGTTGAACCAAATAAAATCACTGCAGAATTCAAAACCATTTGGAGGCATATCTGTTCTCTGTGTTGGTGATTTTTACCAGATACCACCCGTGTTTGGCAAAAGTCTACTCTGCATTGACCCTGGAGCTCTTCCACAAGATCTATGGACTTTGTTTAAAGTGCACAAATTACAGAAGATAATGAGACAAAAAGAGGATCTACCTTTTGCAGAAGCTTTAAACACAATTCGAACAAAGAATCGTGATGATCCAATGAATGAAGATGTTGAAAATCTCTTGAAAAGTTGTTTGCATACTTCAACTTATCCTACTGATATAATTCACATTTTCTCTACAAATGAACAAGTGAGAAATCATAACCTATCCAAACTAGAGCAACTTGGAAAACCAATATTCAGCTTCACAGCAGTTGATATATTACATTCATCAAGTGGCAAAGTGTTTAAAAGACAAACACCCTTTGATAATTTGGATACCTGCTTGCAACCTGAATTAAAACTAGCAACAGGTGCTAGAGTTATGTTGACAGTGAATATAGATACCTCTGATGGTCTAGTAAATGGAACACTTGGAACAGTAATAGATATTGTCAATGGAAGTATGCCATATGGATTGCCAGAATTCCTTATATTACAGTTTGATGATGAGCACATCGGAAATAGTTACAGAATAAGCACTGGTAATCCAGCACAACATTGCACTGACAAATGTGTATCGTTTAGAATCTTATCCCAGAAAGTACCTTACAAAACTGGATACATCACAAGATTCCAGTTCCCGTTTACACTCTCTTGGGCTTGTACTATTCATAAAGTGCAGGGACAAACATTTGAAGAAGCAGCAGTGTCGCTCAGAAGAGTTTTTAAGGGCGGAATGGCATATGTTGCGCTCAGTAGGGTCACACACCTCCAGGGACTGCATTTACTTGACTATGACCCATCTGTAATATATGCTGATTCAAGTGTAAAACAGTCTTTGGATCAAATGGAGGTTTTTTTCACTCACAGATTCTTTCTTACAACCCAATGAGAGAGAAAATAATTTCTTACTTCTGCATCACAATGTGCAGTCACTTAGAAAACACCTACCTGATGTAAAGAAAATGCTAGAATACTACTCACCTAATGTTTTCTGTGCTACAGAAACATGGCTTGGAGAAGACTCAGATCAGACGCATTATGATGTTGATGGGTTCAATCTAAACTCTGTGAACAGTGTCCAGGACAGAGGGGCTGGAGTTGCTGTTTATATACAAAATGATACCACCTTCCATATTTTGAAAACTGAGGCTCAGACAGACTTTGAAATGATCTGCATTTTCCTTCCCCAAATTAACTTGATGGTTGCAACTGTATACAGACACTGCAATGCCTCTCTTGTTTCATTTTTGTCTGTACCACAGTGCCTGCTTGATATTTGCAAAGCAAAAAACATTCCTAGGATGGTTGTCCTTGGTGACTTTAACAACACCACTGCTGAAATAAATAGATCATTTCTATCCCTTGGTTTCAATCAGGCCATCCATTCTCCAACAACCACTGCAGGCTCAACTCTAGACAATATTTTTGTTTGTAACATTCCATCATTTGAAAGTGGAGTTCTGTCTTCCTATTTTTCATTTCATATGCCAATTTATATAACTATTACAAGAGATGAAGATCAACACATGAAAACAGAAAAGAAAAAACCAAGTGTGAAAGCAAACACTAAAGTTCAGCAGATTGGTGAAGATCAACACATGAAAACAGAAAAGAAAAAACCAAGTGTGAAAGCAAACACTAAAGTTCAGCAGATTGGTGAAGATCAACACATGAAAACAGAAAAGAAAAAACCAAGTGTGAAATCAATCACTAAAGTTCAGCAGATTGGTGAAGATCAACATATGAAAACAGAAAAGAAACCAGAAGTCTCTGTCGAGACTGAAGCTCTACTGGTTTGTACTTATAGCAAAGGAAGAGGAAAGTACTTAAGCAGTTGGGAATTGAAACTTTACACTTTGCAAAAAAGAGAATAATGATCCTTGAATAAGTTTCTTTATGTTCTTAGTGTAGTCTACTTGCATGCCACATTATATTATAATCAGACTAAAACTGTATTTGAAGTAGCATTTTGAGAGTAACAGAAATTGCTATCTTTATTAACCAAGGTAATAATGTTCATTGAAGTCAAAAACAGATATAAAGAATTATGTACCTTAGTGTAGTCTACTTGTGTGCCAAGTTATATTGAAATCAGACCAAAACTGTAGGAGGAGTAGCATTTTGAAAGAATTTCACAGAAATTTCTATTTTTAGTTACAACGCCTACACCATTCGTCGAAATCAAAAACCGATACACAGAATTATGTATCTTAGTGTAGTCTACTTGTGTGCCAAGTTATATTGAAATCAGATCAAAACTGTAGGAGGAGTAGCATTTTGAAAGAATTTCATAGAAATTTCTATTTTTAGTAACAACGCCAACACCGTTCATCGAAATCAAAAACCGATACACAGAATTATGTATCTTAGTGTAGTCTACTTGTGTGCCAAGTTATATTGAAATCAGACCAAAACTGTAGGAGGAGTAGCATTTTGAAAGAATTTCATAGAAATTTCTATTTTTAGTAACAACGCCAACACCGTTCGTCGAAATCAAAAACCGATACACAGAATTATGTATCTTAGTGTAGTTTACTTGTGTGCCAAGTTATATTGAAATCAGAACAAAACTGTAGGAGGAGTAGCATTTTGAAAGAATTTCACAGAAATTTCTATTTTTAGTAACAACGCCAACACCGTTCATCGAAATCTAAAACCGATACACAGAATTCTGTTTCTTAGTGTTGTCTACTTGTGTGCCAAGTTATATTGAAATCAGAACAAAACTGTAGAAGGAGTAGCATTTTGAAAGAATTTCACAGAAATTTCTATTTTTAGTAACAACGCCAACACCGTTCATCGAAATCAATAACCGATATACAGAATTATGTATCTTCGTGTAGTCTACTTATATGCCAAGTTATATTGAAATCAGATCAAAACTGTAGGAGGAGTAGCATTTTGAAAAATTGTTTACAGACAGACAGACAGACAGACGGACGGACGCCGGACGCATTACTATCGCATAAGCTCTTCTGGTCTCTGACCAGTAGAGCTAAAAACCAAGTGTGAAAACAAACACTAAAGTTCAGCAGATGGCGAAAAGGGATATAAACCTTCGAAACAGAAAGCTTGTAGCTGATAAACATGTACCATACATGAGCAAAACAGTTGTTGGATTTGAAGCAGATTCTGTCACACCACAGTTTCCATTACCTCCTGCAGCTTTGTTGACATCAGTTGACCCAATTCCTGGTCTAAAAGCCAGAGTAGTAGATATGTGGTGTGGCAATAATAACACTTGTTATCTTATACAGTGGCTAGAATCTGTTGGCTTCACTGTTGTTCCTACACTTGGCACCCAGCAATACAGTGTTTCCTGTGGATATGTAGCAGCAAACACTGCATGGATACTTCACAATGCAAACAACTGGTGGAAATTGAAATTGAACCAACGCTGGACAAATCCATTATTCATCAGTATAATTGTATTATTGGTATACCAGGCCGTGAACCACTTTTTCTGATGGATACTCAGATAATTGAAATATTGGCCAGTCTTCACAATATTCAGTCCAGTTCTCTGCCATTTACATGGATTGATGGACCCATGCCCATTAATTTCTTCATCCTGGGATTGCGTCGTTCCCTTTCTGGTAGAAGAACAAGGAGAGACTCAAACCTTCGTATTGCTATTGTGAATACAACACCAACAGACTCTTCAGCAGTACTTACCGGTGATCATTGGATTACTGTTGCATATAAACTGTGTTAGGATTTGTATCTGTTATAACATCAGGTTTGTGTAATATCAAATTTTGACAGTATCTACGATATGATTATATAAAAGATAATAACATAATTTAAACTTTAACATATTTATCTTCTGGATAAGATTCCAATCATTTGACGTGCAATTAGTAAAGAATACATTTCATAATGAGGCAAACAATGCCATTTTGTCTGAAAAAATGAAAGTAAAATGTAATGAGGAAAAAAACTAATCCATGAATAAGTTTATTACATTTTATATGTCAATAAAAATGCAATTTACATGTTATTAGCATTTCTTATTTTCTCATGACGTTCCATCTCTCTTCCATTCCTTTAATACTGAAAGTCTTCGTCAGGTTCTTCTTCTTGTACTGGCCTATTCTGTTTCAAATGCATTATATGAAGGGGAGACGTGTTTTTTGTTCAAAAAAACAATACCCACTAGTTTTTCTTGTTAAAGCATGATCTTTCTAAATATTAAAAGATTTCAAGTCAAAAAGCCAAAAAAAAAAAAAATTATTTCCAAGAATGCTTCCATTATCATGTTGAATGGTGTAAATCGATAATGGTGTGTTCCCTTAAATGGCCATATTTTTTTTATTTTCAAATAAATGAAAACAAATTTGGTATTATTTTTCTTGTTAAAGCATGATCTTTCTAAATATTAAAAGATTTCAAGTCAAAAAGCCAAAAAAAAGAAAAATTATTTACAAGAATTCTTCCATTATCATGTTGAACGGAGTAAATCGATAATGGTGTGTTCCCTTAAATGGCCATATTTTTTTTATTTTCAAATAAATGAAAACAAATGTGGTATTATTTTTCTTGTTAAAGCATGATCTTTCTAAATATTAAAAGATTTCAAGTCAAGAAGCCAAAAAATGAAAAATTATTTACAAGAATGCTTCCATTATCATGTTGAATGGAGAAAATCGATAATGGTGTGTTCCCTTAAATGGCCATATCTTTTTTATTTTCAAATAAATGAAAACAAATTTGGTATTATTTTTCTTGTTAAAGCATGATCTTTCGAAATATTAAAAGATTTCAAGTCAAAAAGCCAAAAAATGAAAAATTATTTACAAGAATGCTTCCATTATCATGTTGAATGGAGTAAATCGATAATGGTGTGTTCCCTTAAATGGCCATATCTTTTTTATTTTCAAATAAATGAAAACAAATTTGGTATTATTTTTCTTGTTAAAGCATGATCTTTCTAAATATTAAAAGATTTCAAGTCAAAAAGCCAAAAAAAAAAAAATTAATTCCAAGAATGCTTCCATTATCATGTTGAATGGTGTAAATCGAAAATGGTGTGTTCCCTTAAATGGCCATATTTTTTTTTATTTTCAAAAAAATTAAGACAAATTTGGTATTATTTTTCTTGTCAAAGCAAGATCTTTCAAAATATTAAAAGATTTCAAGTCAAAAAGCCAAAAAAAAAAAAATATAATTATTTCCAAGAATGCTAGCTTCCATTATAATGTTGAACGGTGTAAATCGATAATCATGATAATGGTGTGTTCCCTTAAATGGCCATATTTTTAGCTCTACTGGTCAGAGACCAGAAGAGCTTATGCGATAGTAATGCGTCCGGCGTCCGTCCGTCTGTCCGTCTGTCTGTCCGTCTGTCTGTAAACAATTTTTCAAAATACTACTCCTCCTACAGTTTTGGTCTAATTTCAATATAACTTGGCACACAAGTAGACTACACTAAGATACATAATTCTGTGTATCGGTTTTTGATTTCGATGAACGGTGTTGCCGTGGTTACTAAAAATAGAAATTTCTGTGAAATTCTTTCAAAATGCTACTCCTCCTACAGTTTTGGTCTGATTTCAGTATAACTTGGCACACAAGTAGACTACACTAAGATACATAATTCTGTGTATCGGTTTTTGATTTCGATGAACGGTGTTGCCGTGGTTACTAAAAATAGAAATTTCTGTGAAATTCTTACAAAATGCTACTCCTCCTACAGTTTTGATCTGATTTCAGTATACCCCTGGTAACTTGGCACACAGCAGACTTTACTAAGATACATAATTCTGTGTATTGGTTTTTGCTTTTGATGAACAATGTCGCCATGGTTACAAAAAATAAAATTTTCTGTAATTTTTTTTCAAAATACTCTTTTTACAGTTTTGATCTGATTTCGATATAAATTGGCACACAAGTAGAATACACTAAGTTACATAATTCTGTGTATCGGTTTTTGAATTCGATGAACGGTGTTGCCGTGGTTACTAAAAATAGAAATTTCTGTAAAATTGTTTCAAAATGCTACTCCTCCTACAGTTTTGGTCTGATTTCAGTATAACTTGGCACACAAGTAGACTACACTAAGATACATAATTCTGTGCATCGGTTTTTGATTTCGATGAACAGTGTTGCCGTGGTTACTAAAAATAGGAATTTCTGTGAAATTCTTTCAAAATGCTACTCCTCCTACAGTTTTGGTCTGATTTCAGTATAACTTGGCAAACAAGTAGAATACACTAAGATACATAATTCTGAAAATCGGTTTTTGATTTCATTTCGACGAATGGTGTTGTCGTGGTTACTAAAAATAGAAATATCTGTAAAATTGTTTCAAAATGCTACTCCTCCTACAGTTTTGGTCTGATTTCAATATAACTTAGCACACAAGTAGAATACACTAAGATACATAATTCTGTATATCGAATTTTAATTTTGATGAACGATGTTGCCGTGGTTACTGAAAATAGAAATGTCTGTAAAATTGTTTTAAAATGCTACTCCTCCTACAGTTTTGGTCTGATTTCAATATAACTTGGCACACAAGTAGACTACACTAAGAACATAAAGAGACTTTATCAACGATCATTATTCTATTTAATGCTGTTTATAAAGTTTCAAATCCCAGCTGCTTAAGTACTTTCTCTTCCTTTGCTATAAGTTCAAACCAGTAGAGCTTCAGTCTCGACAGAGACTTCTGGTTTTATTTTCAAATAAATGAAAACAAATTTGGTATTATTTTTCTTGTTAAAGCATGATCTTTCTAAATATTAAAAGATTTCAGGTCAAAACGCCAAAAAAAAAAATTTTTTTTCCAAGAATGCTTTCATTATCATCTTGAACGGAGTAAATCGATAATGGTGTGTTCCCTTAAATGGCCATATTTTTTTTATTTTCGAATAAATGAAAACAAATTTGGTATTATTTTTCTTGTTAAAGCATGATCTTTCTAAATATTAAAAGATTTCAAGTCAAAAAGTCAAAAATGAAAAATTATTTACAAGAATGCTTCCATTATCATGTTGAATGGAGTAAATCGATAATGGTGTGTTCCCTTAAATGGCCATATCTTTTTTATTTTCAAATAAATGAAAACAAATTTGGTATTATTTTTCTTGTTAAAGCATGATCTTTCTAAATATTAAAAGATTTCAAGTCAAAAAGCCAAAAAATGAAAAATTATTTACAAGAATGCTTCCATTATCATGTTGAATGGAGTAAATTGATAATAGTGTGTTCCCTTAAATGGCCATATTTTTTTTTATTTTGAAATAAAAGATGATAAATATGATATAATTTTTCTTGTAAAAGCATGATCTTTCTAGATATATAAAAAGATATAATATTAGAAAGGCCCTCTCTCTCTCTCTCTCTCTCTCTCTCTCTCTCCCCCCCCCAAAAAAAAATTATCTCAAAGAATGCTTCCATTATCATGTGTTGTTTTTCTTGTAAATGCAAGTCACCCTTGTGGCACTGTGGTTAGAGTGTCTGCTCTTGAGTTGCTAAGTAAGAAGTTGACATTGGGAGTTCAAAGGCCACTGTTGCACTTGGAAACCAGTTCTTCGGATGAGACCTAGAAACCGAGGCCTGTATCCCTGTAGGTGCCACTACGAAAAAGGTCTCTCACTGCCATATAGTGGCCGTTGAGTATAAGTGCCTAGTACAGGACAAATTTTGTAGCTCTCCACGGACAAGTGGTGGTGTCTCCATATGTGTGAAACTTCTGGAGAAAATTTAAGAGAGACTTTAAACAACATGCAATCAATCTATCTAAATATAAAAAAATACAGTGTCAGAAAGAAAAAAGAACATAAATCAACATGTTAATAATCTCAGTAAATCGCTATTAGTATCTTGATTGTCTTAAATGATCATAATTTTTCATTTTTATTTTTTAGACAAATACATGTGAAATTTGGTCTCACACTGCACTGATGATAAATAACATCTTTCTTGTAAATATCATATTGTGAATTTAAAATAGCTGAGAACTAGAATGAAAGCTCATATTGCATCCAGCTCCTGAAAAAAAAACATTGACATCCCTTGGTTTTAACAAACATGCAAGAGAATTGTGCTTCTCAGGAAAAACACTCTAAAGTATCCATTCTTCAACAGGTTATTAACCCGCATTGAAATTGGAGCGCAACATCTGGGGGCGAATCCACTCATTTGGGGACGAAGCGATCTGTTACCGATCAATGTCTGTAATACGCTTGTTTTCGCAGAAAGAATTTGAGGAAAG
Source organism: Saccostrea cuccullata (assembly GCF_032062105.1). NCBI lineage: Eukaryota > Metazoa > Mollusca > Bivalvia > Ostreida > Ostreidae > Saccostrea > Saccostrea cuccullata. The sequence continues at coordinate 20,229 of NW_026922317.1, read as the reverse complement.
ACAGAATTGCAGAAGTGAATGATGTCAAAGATTGTAAGAAAGCTCAAAGTACAAAAACTACGGATTAATTCAAGTACATTTAAATCAATATAGTTTCGTTGATACGCAATTTATTGAAATATTGGTTTAATATGCCTGAATTAGTTCATTAACATCACAATCGGATGCAAGTTCAAGTGTGTAAGTATTTGGGTATCATAATATTCTACATTCTAAAATCTTTGTCAGAAATGAAAATTAAAGTTAATGTTAAAATTGAACATATACATAATATAATCTGATAATTATTTAAGTGGGTTATTAATAGGCCTAACTGTTACATTCAATATGCACATACCATATGAAAAGTATGGAAGACAAGCAGTAACACAATAATTACTTATATTGTTTTAATGATAAACATGATTGAGGTACATGTAGTTGGAAGTCCTATACATTTTGGTAGCAAGTCTTGCCACTGTGGATTATAGATTATCATATTTTTGGAAATATTGAAGACATAATTTGAAAGCATTGCACAAATAAAAAAATATCTTGGAAATTGTTCATTACTGATTTATTAAATACATATAGGCATTAAAAACTGAATACATTGTAGGTAGGGAAATATTATAAAACTTTCTGGGGTTCTTTTTAGAATTTGACAGTTATGATAGCTATTTGTTTTCATTGGATGTGAATTAATAATTGGCCAGCTGCAAAATGTTATAATTTATCAATATTCATCTGTAAATGTGTGTTTTCATCTATATTTTTTTCAAAGCGATTCTTTCTTTGGACCATGTTGACACAATATAAGGTATATTGCTGATTTTTAGCTGTAGCTAAATGCAGTTGAATCAAATTCATATAGGAGAAGAAGAAATCCTATAGGAATTTAAAATTTCCTACAGGATATTTTTCTCCCTTAGGAGCAAGTAAATAATTCAAAAGTGAAAAAAATTCCTACAGGAATTTCTGACCGAAAAAGAGAATCCCACAGGAATTTAAGAAATCCTATGGGATATATTTTTCCTGAGGGATTTTTTCTCTCTCCTATAGGAAATTGTATTCCTACAGGAGATTAAATTCTCCCATAGTAATTTAATTTCCTGTAGGATTTCTTAAATATCCCACATGAAATTAAGAAATCCTGCAGGATTTTGATAATATCCCTCAGGAATTTTATTTTTCCTATAGGAACTTTATTTTTCCTATGGGAATTTTTTGTTCAAAGGTGATTATCTCACCTGACAGGTGAGATTTACCTATAACAAAGGTAGTTATGAACTCTGTGAGTGATGGTCTACCACTTGGTATACATGATTTTTATGTGAAATGAGAATTTGGCGGGCGCCAAAATGCCACTTTTGAAGTGGCATAATTATCCGGCACAGTGTTACTAGCTAAGGATAAAAACCCTCAAAAGACTATACACGAATAACACACCAACTAAGGATGAACATGGTTATATACATTTACAAGATTATTTTGGTGTGATGGTGATGCAAACTAAAATCCTCTGTAAATGATGTCTATTAACAGCATCTGAATGTTAGTAATTTTTACCGTCATAAATTTTACACTTGTAAAAGAATTCTGTACACTTTCTCCAAAAAATGCTTAAAAACAGAAATTCGATTTTTTTTAAAGCACTGTTAACTCTGATATCCTGAAAATCAGAAAAAGGTAACGATAACCGGCTTTTGTCACAGTCAATCTCTTATCAGAACCTAAGGCCATGAAAGAGGTCACAGTCAGTTTTCTTATCAGTACCGAAAGGTCGATACAAAGGTCACAGTCATTTTGGTCATATTCATCAAAAGTCACAGTCATTTTCTTATCAGTGATCAACAATCACAAAAAAAAAGAAACAACAAAAGAAAGAAAACCTTTTTTTAGGGTGTTAATGGTTACATCCAAAACTTATCTCAGGGTATTAACGGTTACACCTTTTTCTTAAAAAAGGTATATATAAAAAGAGACCATCACTTTCAGAAAACATCGACAACCTCGAAAAGGCAGATTATCCAAGAGTCCATAACACCTACTGGTCTCTTCAGGCTTACAGATTTCTAACATTTAAGTAAGTACCCATATTTAAAAACAATTAAAAAAATTTATTTTCATTTTATAGACATAACAAATTTTTTAAACAATATTATAGACTTCAAGTAAACCAGAATAAAATAATAAAAACAACACTACAATGTAAAGAAAACTTTAGCGCTGAATTCAATAATAATTTCCGAGTACATACAATAAATACAAATATTACTCAATTTTATTTTCATTTTATAGACATAACAAATTTTTTAAACAATATTATAGACTTCAAATAAACCAAAATAAAATAATAAATACAACAATACAATGTACAAAACTGTAGCGCTGAATTCAATACTAATTTTCGAGTATATGCAATAAATACAAATATTACTAAAATTTCTTCATGTAATCTTTTATATACATCACTAACACAGACGTTTGTTCCGCGTCTTTTCTGTGCATTCCACCAACTGAGATAGAGCGTTAATTTCATGCTCTAAGGGGATCGTACGCAGATCCTCGTTCATCACTGATACGGTGCTTGAAACATTATTCACCATCGGTAAGTCACAAGGAACCATGCTGTGGGAGGTGCTTAAACTTATACCGCAATTAATATCCCCCATCGACACAATGCATGAAGCTATGTTGTTGCTGTTTTCCAAAAACATGACTGTATCTGCATATTCTATAAAGGTCAATCCTCTCTCTTCCCTCACTCTATTCTCTAACTGCTCGTACCTTTAGGGGTTATTAAATCATAAAAAAAAATATACAGTAAGAAATAAACCTAAGAAGATACTTACTTCATAAATTATGTTAAACTTTTGTATGAACAAAAAAAAGGATCCATGAGTTTCCTTCCGGAAATAAGATATAAACTCGTCTTCTTCTTTGCATAATCTTCTTCTCTTTATTGCCCGGGAAAAGAGGAATTCGAAAAATATATGTACAGCTAACAAAACAAATAAAATTAAAACCACCTATTTATTGAAGTGAATTAAAAATAGTTATCTGATTTTAAAAAATTATCCAGTACTTCTTTATACATAACAATACGTTTCATAAAGAACCTACCTTTCATTTAATGTATAAGAATCTTCAGCCTCACTAGGCTTTCTTTTTCTACTTGGCTTATTCATTTGCTCCCTACGATATTAAAAAGAAATTTTACAAAGAAAGAGGAATAACCTAAAGAAAAAACAGTCCTTTATTTACTACCAGATTTATTTACCCATACAAGTAATTTAACTAATAACAAAATCTAATGATCACGGAATATAATTACTTTCAACAACTTATGGACAATTTTTGAAAGCATTATACCTCTTTACTAAAATTACAACTTTTCTATACTAATTAAATACCTAGACCCAGAAGCTATAAAGATATTTACCCTGATTTCAAAGTGTTGAGAGATTTAGCTTTTTCACACCATTCTCTCTTAAAATCCGTAAATGATCTTTGCGCTGATGAGGTCATCCTAATTTTAATAATAATAATAATAATTTTAATAATAATAAATGAAAGAATATAATTTTACCCCTAACTGCCGATAAGTATAAACATAAAAAGGCTAATCGGACTTTCACTTTGAATATCGTTACATGAAAATAAAGGGAATATTACTAAAAAAAATGGATTGTAAAAAAAAATATCTAATTTTAATTTTAATTCTTAAGTGTTGTCTTGGTATTGCTCAGTCATTTAGTCCAAAAAACCCTCTAGTATTCAATTAGTTTCAGTCACGTCGATGCTCTAATTCAAGACTGGAAGGAGCGGTAAAGTTTATTGACTAAAATCTTTTTATCGGAACATAATCTTACTTAATCACATATACAGATACAATTAAAGAGGCTGGGTGTGGCAGTTATTTTCAAACTATTTCGATCTCCTTTAAAAGAAGAGCTCCATATAAAGATATACAAAAATGATCAAATTTTAAAACTAAAATGTATGAATTTTTTCTTTGCCAAATGATAGTTGACAGCTTAAGATACCATATCTAAAAAAAATAAGTTAAATCTGGTGGCTAATTTGTGATTAATTTGTCGACCCCCAGCCTCCATAAGGAACGTGAATTCTAAAGTTGAAAAATGCACCTAAAACATCACATGTTTAATTTGTGTGTCTATGTAAGATACTCGATCAGCGTTACCAAGTGTCCCAAAAATCTTTCACTAAACAACATTTATTATATATTCTGTGAAAACAAATGTTATGTATGATTACAAGGGTGTAAAAAAGTTTCACGTGTACCCGTTATCTCTGAACATTTTCCCCGCCTATAAGATACATACGTATCCAAATACATACCCGCGCTTTTCATTTCAAACATTTTTTAAAAAAAAATGCGCCCTTTTTTTATCACGTGAACCTGCAGCTGTTATCTCAATACACCACAAATTTCCCCAATCATATAAGATATTTACATCACGTTTTTTTTTTGTTACAAAGATTTTTAATAATTAACAATGTTCGTCTTATCTCAATGTCTTGGTTTTTGTCATGTCACGTTAACTATCGGACCGATTAAAGAACATGTATTTTACAACTGCCTATATAGAAAACTAAAAATCTTAGATGTAAAACTATTATCTTTTTTATGTGTAATGTAAAATACTGATGTAGGATTTTCATTATTTTTTCAGACTTTTTCTCATTATCGATGTGTGTGTCAGCGTAATTGCTATCATATTTTAGCATGCTATCATCTTTCAACATATTTTCAAACATTAGTAAGATAAATGGACAAAGCTTTGTTTTGATACCCTATTAAACTATAAACGAACTGTGATCCCTTGAACATTTCAACACCGTTTCAGTCACAAGACATGTCCAGCGTTATGTAAAAAGCGTAAATCTAACCAAAAACTATTTGGTAACCATCCGTGGGGGTCCTATTCTAATAAACTTTCTTTACACCTGTCATGGACATTCAAAATGTTCAACTACAATATAAATAACATTAACCTAAATTGACCACATGAAATGGTTCAAAAGTTTATCTAATAGCTTGATTTTTTCCCGCCACCCGATCAACGTCCAGATCATGTGACATATTTTCAATACCGTAATGACAGGTGTCAATGCTTTCCCCGTTATACAAAAGAACCGCGGAATCGCTCGTTGTTTTCTACCTGAGTGTCAATTCCATGGACATCAGGGAAGTTTTCATCACTAATTGCAAACTTGCAACCATTGAAGTCAGCGGACCAGAAGATGTCAAGATACGGGGTTTAACTGGAGAAAGCTGTCGTAAGTAGATGTATATTATACACAATAGGCTAATATAAAGTATAACACACTTAAAATGTAATCCTTAAAAGTATCATGAACTTAACCAAAAATAAGACACTGTGCATGTAAGCGAAAAGAAGACATTGTGCACGTAAACGCTTTATTAAGCATATTATTCACTCATTATAATCAACTAAACTTGTTTGTTAAAAAAAAAAACTTGTCGGGGTAAATGCGTATAATATAGTCACGCGTGTGTGTGTGTGATCATAATCTCCCACCTTTTCAGCATCCGTGGAGTTCCGTATGGGTATGAATGAATTATTCATTGATGTAAATGTAGGTAACATGACCGCATTCAACCAATGAAAGTTCCCTATTTTTACTATGGAATGTACAACTTTTAATCTTTACCAAGAGTTATCCTTCTTACTCCAATTATCTCACCGGTTTTCACAAGATAGTACGTTCTATCGTTAAAATGATATTGTCCTACGGACCCGGTTTAACGATAGAATTCCTTCCGTGTGTATTCGTAATGTACCAAAAGAGACACGAGCGATAAGTTGTACTCAGTGCATTTACAACGAACAATCTAGAGAGTTCCGAATGTAAACATGGCAGGTAAATTCGAAGCGAGGGAAAAACTTTGAGAAAATTAATTGAATTTTCGCCTTTATGTGGATTATGTTTTTGGGGTAAAAGGCATAAGCAATCTCAACATGAGGCCCATGGGCCACATCGCTCACCTGAGTAACTTGGGTGATACAGTTCTTTACCAGATTTCCCCTCTTGCTATACCTTTCGTGCCCCCTACCCCTTCCCTCTCATGATTTTGATACTTTAGAATCTACACTACCCCAGGTTGCTTCCACATCAGTTTCAGCTTTCCTGGCCCAGTGGTTTTTGAGAAGAAGATTTTTAAAGATTTGTTCTGTATATTTCTACGTAAAACTTAGATTCCCTATTGTGGCCCCGCCCTACCACCGGGGGTCATGATTTTAATAACTTAATATCTACACTACCCAAAGATGCTTCCACACAAGTTTCAACTTTCCTGGCCCAACGGTTCTTCAGAAGAGGATTTTTAAATATTTGTTCTATATATCTCTAACTTGGATTCCCTATTGTGACCCCGCCCTACTCATGGGGGTCATGAATTAAACAATTTAAAGGCCGAGAGTGACCTAAAAAACTTTACACCCCTACAGCAATTAAGCATATAAGGCTTGAGGGGCAGGGCTTAGCACTGATATCAGAACAGCAGCAGAATTGTTGTCTGTTTTAACACGTGCTCTGTAGCAGACGATATTTGTAGAGGAGAGGCACATGAACGATGGCGCGATTTTTGTAGATATGTCTGTATAAACATGAATTAAAAAGCAAACTGAATAAAATTAGAAGTTTACAAATATTTATTGTATTAGTTTTGTTGAGGATTGTAATTATAATACTTAAAAATATATACTGTTCCCCAAGAATTTGGCACTGACTTATAGGTACTAAAACAAATTTCCTCACAAAAAATAAGGTACCTTACCAGGCATTTGGACAAGATGCGAGAGGGTGGAGTTTCTTATAAAATCCTTTATGGGTAACTTCTGAATAGCCAAAATCAGTATTCTTTAAGTGTATTTATATTTAAAAACATATTAAAAACAGTGTAGAAATCACAAAATGATGTTAATACTGAATATTTCTTTATCCTATATTAAGAGATCCAGAACACAAATTTGAGGAACGTGTCCTATGTCCTTAATATAATTCATCTCCCAGTTATTATTTGGTTTTGAACACTGAATATATGCTCGTTTAAATTAGAGCAGCTATTTGTCTCTTCCAGATGTTATCTCTGTATGAATATGTTGGGGCTTTGTACACTTTTTCCCCTTGGTACTTCTTGGAGCATCAGATCTTCCTGGGTTCCACACTGAGGTGTACTCTCTATATACATTCTCATTCCAATGACAATCTGCTAAATAGGATCTGGCTCTGTGTGTGTGGTCTCCAAATGCTATCCTTTTGTCTTGGAAAATGTTCATTGTGTTAAAGAAATTTTCCACATAATATGTGTCTTTTCCTAGAACATAATCTTCGGGATGCTTGTACAAATTTGAGCTCACAATAATGTTGCGTAATAGTTTTTCAGAAACTTTGTCAACCAAAACAACCCTGGAAGGTTCATAGTTTGTGTCCATTTTACATCTGGAAGATGAATGACAATCACTGTGATTTCTTTTATAGTGTTCCACTGTGTTAAATAAAAGATTCTTTAATTTTTCTTGGTCTTGATCACAGTTTCGCAATGCCCAATGACAGTGTGTTGCCACTGGCTCGACTTTGTCCTGTAGAATTTCTGACCAGGTTTTGCCCTTTGAATATGCTGAGCGCTAGACACTTTTTCTCATTTTCTCCTTTATTGGTTTAACGCCATGCCAGGAATCATTGATTGATAATGCTGTGATGAAACGATTTTCTGTCGTTAGAAGCTCTTCGATGCTACTAATCGATTATAAAATAAATGTCGCCGACATCGCTAACAAAAAATAAAATTGTCATACTTTAATTTTATTACCAAATCCAAGTGCAAAGAGCATAATAGTAGTGAGGAATGTTGAAAACATGGAAGATTCCGTGTCTTGTTGATACTTTTACCGCCATGTTTAAATATGGAGTCAGACTAAATCTAGGAAACTGTGATATTTCAAGGTTTTACTATACAAAGGAAAACATAATTAGTCTAGTCAATCTTTGAACGTAATTATAATCAGAAATAAAAGTCTTACTTCTGTATAACTTTAACTTTTAAAACTTGCAATTTTAACTAATTAAAACTAATTTTAAAAAATAAATACATTTTGGTAAAAGTCTGACAGAAATCTGAATAAGTTTTGAATTTTTTATATTATTGTACCGTGAAACTAAAAGTGTGTTTTTTTAACTGATATAGTAATTGCCAATTGACCCAGTGCAGCTTGCAGACATTAAACATGCAGTGACCTTACACATAACAAAGAAGTGGAGAAAATCTTTCTTGGATAAATGGTATGAAGCACAGCCCTGGGAGGCTAGGATATAAATTTAATTGTGAGAAATGAATCCGGAATGCAGGTAGAAAATGGCAAAGACAAGATGAGCAATACCATAAGATTTCCTTACTAATGATTTAAAATTGTAGTTGTTGTTTACATATATATTGTAAAGTGTGTGTGTAATTTAATCAATATTGATAAAAAAATTCTACATGCTCCTTGTAAATATTCTTATTACAATGTACTGTGTTCCAATATTCAATAATTTCATTTTTTTACTACTACTTGAATAGATTTTTATTTTATTTACTGGTATTATCTAAAAATGTCTCATTCTTATTTTTTTCACGATAAATTTGTAGCTGAAGAGTTTAAACTTTTTCAATATGCTGTTCTGCATGTTTGTCTGTCAATTATAAAAGATACAATCCAATGCGTTGGTCGTGAACATGATGTGTACATTTTTAAAAAAATTTTATTGTACCTAATGATATAATAAATTGTATATAATTATACTCGTTGTTGATGGTATTGTAAATAATTATGTATGTATGTCTAAATATGTAGCAGTTTTATAGCAGTTCGTAGGAAAGTTTTCAGCCATTTGGATATCCATTTAAGGAAATGCTTGTTAGCAGTTCTCCTGAATGTTAATTAGCTTACAGCAGTTTTTAAAGCAGTTCTTATCAATATTCATACTGGACAGCTGTTTTCACAGACCTCATTAAAATATTTCGGCCTATACAACAGCTAAAGAACTGGGAATGCTAAATAACTGCTGTTAACTGCTATTGGAATGTGTGTATGCAAATTACTAGTTTGCATAAAGTGAGTGAACTGGAATGCTAAGGAACAGCTGTTAAATGATGTCAACTTCATGTTTATCTGTGTGTCTATCTGTACCATACATAACAAATTTTCATTGCAGTCTTCTAAGCAACTATTTATTGCATATTCTTTGCTCAGGCATGTCATATGGTGAAATTTAATTTCGTTTGAATCTGATGTTAACTTATTTATATCTGCATGGATAAAAGAAAGCGTAAAATGCATACAAAAAATTGAAAAAAAAAATAATTTATTCACTAATTAAATTATTAGCTGTTAGTTCTATTTTCCCCTATGTCCCCCTCCCGTATTATTGTTTGGCATCTGCACTGGCTAAAGCTGCTAATTGGCATTAAATAAGAGTAACTTGACATTTACGCGCGAAAATTTTGACAGTATCTAAAATCTAAAAATAGCAAGCAAGCGGAAGGTTGTATTGGAATTGAGTGATGATCAGTTAGAAAATATAAGAGATGTTCTCAATCACTTTGATTGGGATTTTAATTCAGCAGTAATTTCGGATGGTATATCTTTAGTGAATGCTGAGACTCAGACTGATTCACCAGAACATGAGGAAGAAACAAATGCCAACAATGGGTTGTAAATGAACCATTCAGAATACAACAGGATCCGAATAATTCAGAGTGCATATATTGTTTCTGTAGACCTTGTATCACTGATGAAATGAATAGGCAGATTTGGTGGGAAACTGACCCTCACCCAAAGGATACAAGAAACAGAAATATGCGTAAAGAAAAGTATAAAAGATTTTGGACTATGATGTATCATAAACATATCTGGGATCACCCTAGATATGTTGAGAAAAAAAGAAGTGCATTAGAGCAAGACCCAGGGTTCAGAAATTTAGTGTGGCATCGCAGAGACATAATGCCAGATTATGTAATAAAATGTGTGAGAGGCTGGTTTCCCAATCCTGACAATATTCCATTCGTCGGCCACCTGTGGGAGTAACATTTTCTAAAGTTCAAGGTGATGATCTGGGGATGTTTTCCCGCACTTTTCTACCAATGTGCTCTGCCTCAGACTGCTTGCGAGGCACAGAGAGGGTATTGATAAGAACATTAACAATAACTTACTATAAACCAATATAATTTATTGTACTCATCATTTTTTTAAAGATTGTAGTTTATAGTTTTTATATAAATTAAATAGTTATATGCCTTGGTTATAACTAATTTAATATTTATTAAGATGATCCTTTCTGTACCTTTCGAATGCTCATCGAGCAGGCCAGAGTGCAATGAAACTGGTGAACAACATGTGTATTATTCAGGAGACATTATATCTGTAACAGTACTAAGTTTTCAGTTTTGATATAATGTAATGAACACCTTGGAGTGATATTTTTTTTTTTTGGATCTCCGAGGGAAGAGTTATTTCATGACTAACACTTGGATGGTTACCTAAACAAGCCGAGTTTTCTCTCTCAGACTGAACCATGTGAACAGTATTTTGATTGTGGGAGTTATTTTTCTTCCCTAACTATTTATTCTAAATGGAACATGCTGAATACAATGGACTTACTAATAAAAGCGAGTAAATCTAAATATTTTGTTACTCTTAACAGAGAATAACATATATACCAGTAGAGATGATTGGTTCAATTTGGCACCATCACTACACAGACAGTGAGTGAGTCACGGCCACAAACTGCCAATCTCTAGTTTGAAATACAAAATCAGCCCTGCTTCAATTTTTTGAAGCCAGAATTAAATCTAATAAATATTTTTTATGTAAAACAAATCTGACAAATAAATGCTCACTGATGAGAGGACCTAGCATAACAATTTTGAACTGATAATAAAGTAGCTGAATCTTGATCTTTTCAAAATAAGTGCTGCAATCTGAATGTGACCAGAAAATTCATATCCTCCACCATTTTCACCGATTGGTTGCTTTTAAACCCAATGACTGGCCTTTAAACTTGAACTTAAAGTAACATCTTGTTTAATTTTCAACTTAAAAATACGAATATTTGTGGATATTTTCGTATTCCATAAATAAAATAAACACGAAATCACCTTACAGTAAATTTTTATATGCCATGAGAACATAGATATTAATAAAACAAATTCTAAAATACGACGTGTATTTGACCCACTTTCCATGCGAGAGAAGTCGAGTCAAACCTCGTGACTAAAATTTGCATACACAAGCAGAAATGGCGGATGATAACGTGACGGAAAAAGAGACCGAAAGAAAAGAGGGGATAGAGTGCCGATTTTGAGGGCATCTGCGAAGAAAAGAAGAAAGAAAGAATATGATCAGAAGTTGGCGAAAAGCGGAGTGTATATAGGGGATACAGTAGACTGCTGGAAGGCGCTGAAAGAAAAGATCAATTTGATAACAGATGAAGAAATGGCGAACATGCTGATAGAACGGCGTGTATTTTTTCTTTGTTTTTATGAAAGTAATTAAAGAGAGTTTCAGGATAAGGATTTCTGTATACTTATATTACACTATTTCCTTTTTGTGAAATTCTCCAAAAAAAGTCCTACAGGCTTACATACAAGTTACAACTCAAATTCTATTGCTAGTGTTTTGTTTCATACTAGGGTCTGTGTCTCCGCACACGTGTACTCGTGCTGTTGTAAATGAAGTCAGAACCTTGCAAAAGTAACTGACATATATTATACATATATGTTAGCAATTATCTCAATTTATGGACTATGTGTTAATTTATCAAGACAGTATATGAAGTGTATGTTGTATTATGTAAACAACAATCACATTTTTAAATAATATTCTTATATACTAGCTGTTTATAATAATGATAATAATCATGTATTTAAACTTTAAGGACCTGGTTTGGAATAATTAACATTTATCTATCATGCATAATTATGAACATGTCTATTATTATATAGGTATGAACCCTATGCCTTGCCATCGTTCAAAGAACTCCAGTCTGCACCAACCACCCAGGCTTCTCCGGTCATAGGAAGTCAAAGCTTTAAGGTGTCAACTTCATCATCATGGACAAAAACTTCCACACCAGGGTGTGCTTTTATTAAGCCTTCCTCTACACTGATTACACAGAGTGAGAGAACGCCCTCCGTATCAGAGATCTCTGCAGAGTCTGAGATGTGAGTATGCAGAATTTGTTATTTATAAATTTATGATATGAAAGAATAATAAATCACATGATTCTGAAGTATATGTAAAATAATAATGTGTAAATTCAAATTTAGAGAACCTATGTCGGGAATTGAAGAGCTTCATGGATCAGGCCAAGAAGATACAAAGTGAGTACAAAGAATCATTGAATTACAAAAAAAATGGGTATTTATTCATTTGTTATTAAACCAAGAGGCCCAAGGGCCTTGAATCGCTCTTCTGATAAATTGTACAATCTATAACTTCTATTTGAAGCCTCTTACTATAAGATGCATGAACTGACAAAGTTTAATGATTCTTTGCCAGTTAGGACTGAAGATATTTCAGTATAGCTATAAAATACCATAAGTAGGACATGGTGACCTACTTTTTGATTTGAAACTTTCTGAGTACTCAAGATGCATTAATTGACAAAGATTGATGGTTCTAAGCCAATAAGTACCTCAAATATTAAAGTAGGTCACTGTGACCTTCTTATGGTTGACATTCTCTGAGGACCAAAGATGCATCAACTATCAGAGTTTGATGATTCTACGCCAGTAAGTACCAGAGATACTTAGATAAAGCCATAAAATGTAATAAAAAAAAATGATAGGTTACCGTGACTTACTTTTTGGTCGACATTTTCCGAGGACCCAAGATGCATCAACTGACAATGTTTGATGATTCTAAGCCAATAAGTATCTGAGATAATTAAAAGTAGGTCACTGTGACCTACTTTTTGGTCGACATTCTCCAAAAACCCAAGATGCCTCAACTGACGTTTGATAATTTTAAGCCAAATAGTACCTAAGATATAACCATAAAATGTCTAAACTACTGTAGGTCACGGTGACCTACTTTTTGGTCAACATTCTCCGAAAAACCAAGTTGCATCAAATGACAAAGTTTTGATAATTCTAAGCCAAAAAGTACCAAAGATACTTAAATATAACCATAAAATGTCAAAAGTAGGTCACCATGCTTTTTGGTCAACATTTTCAGAGGGCCCAAGATGCATCAACTGACAATGTTTCATGATTCTAAGCCAATAAGTACCTGAGATAATACAAAAGTAGGTCATTGTGACCTACTTTTTGGTCGACATTCTCCGTAAACCCAAGATGCCTCAACTGACAACGTTTGACAATTCTAGGCCAATTAGTACCCAGGATACTTATGTATAGCCATAAAATTCAAAAGTAGGTCACAGTGACCTACTTTTTGGTCGACATGTTCCGAAAACCAAAGATGCGTCAACTGACAAAGTTTGATGATTCTAAGCCAAAAAGTACCTGAGATACTGAAATATAGCCATAAAATGTCAAAACTAGGTCACAGTGACCTACTTTTTGGTCGACATTCTCCGGAAACCCAAGCTGTATCAACTGACAAAGTTTGATGATTATAAGCCAAAACGTACCCAAGATACTTAAATATAGCTAAAAAAAAATGTCAAAAGTAGGTCACCGTGACCTACTTTTTGGTTGACTTTTTCCGAAGACCCAAGATGCATCAACTGACAAAGTTTGATGATCATACGTCTGAAAGTATTCAAATTATGCCTTTTAAACAATTTGAAAACAAATGCCTGCAAAATTCAAAAAGTAGGTCACAGTGACCTACTTTTTCATAAATATGTTTTAAGGCCCCAAGATGCATCAACTTACAAGATTTGGTGAATCTAAACCTCTCAGTATCTGAAATAATGGGATTAAATGTTTTAGAAAAGAGCCATAAAATTCAAAAAGTAGGTCACGGTGACCTATTTTTAAGTTGACCTTGTTGAAGGACCCAAGATGCATCAACTGACAACGTTTGATGATCATAGGCCTTAAAGTGTCCAAAATATGCCTCCAAATCAATTTGAAAACAAAAGCCCATAAAATTTAAAAAGTAGGTCATCCTGACCTAAATTTTGTATCAACATGATTTCAAATCATGAGATGCATCAACTTACAAGATTTGATGATCCTAGTCTTTATAGTAAGCAAAATATCAACGTTTTTAATAAGTGTAAATTTTGGTAAACTTTGAAGTGACCTTGAGACCACGCCCTTTGCCCCAGGGACATGCCTTGAACAATTTGTAATCTTCAACATATCCTGAACCTTGTTTGTAAGTTTGGTGAAAATCTGCCTGGTGGTTCTGGAGAAGAAGATTTTTTAGCAACTAGTACTTTTGGTTCTATTTTCCTGATTATCTCCCCTTGTTTTAGGGTCCCAACCCTAGTTTTAGTATAAATGGTAGCCCTTGGGCATACCCTGTAACAAATTTGACAATGATTGGCCAAGGGGTTCTTGAGTTATGGCCCATATTCTAAAAAGTTAACGCACACCGCCTTTGGCTCAGAAGAGCTAAAAATCACAATTTCACATTAGTTATGTACAAGTCAATGTAAGCTGATATTTACAATACTTGTACTTGGATTCACATATGGTTTAAAAATTTTTTTATCTTGTGAAATAGGAGAAAAGAATCCTCAAGATCTTCGCTCTCATTGGACTATGACGTAACATTTACGTCACTCAATTGATAAGGATTAAACTTGAATATTTTGCGAATGATTAGGATTAGTCTAGCATGTTCGACTGATTAGGGTTTGTCTCGCATCCATCCGAGAGATTAGGGTTAGTCCTCGTATATTATTCGACAAATTAGGATTAGTCTAGCATCTGCCCGGAAGATTTCGTCTAAAAGTCTTAGTCCTTGAATACCATCCGAGAAATTAGGGTCAGTGACTCGTTCTTTTAGATAAGTTAAGAAATCAGCTGTTTCTGTAATTTTTGCAAGATCACATTATTCAGATTTAACGGCATTTCGTTAGTTTGTTTACATGGAAGAATGCCCAAGTCCGAAGAAATAACACTAAGCATGCGCCGCACGCACTTCGTTCAGAATTATTCTTTGTCGATTTTTCCATAAACAAACAAATATTTATTAATCTCTTCAGAGAACGAGGTTATAAACTTCGTTTAAAAGCAAAGTTTTAAACTAAACTTCGTAGTTTTAATTTTTTTCGATCGCTCACGATATCTCAGATATACTCAAGTCGCCTTCGGCGACACTACATTTTAGCGCGTTTTTCTGGGGACCGGCAAAGTAAAGTAGTTTTCATTGAAATATATAATGTAAAAATGCTTAATTTTGACTCGGTTATGGCCATATACTGTTCTGTACTATGTAGATGGGAGATAAACATGGCTAGTCCGAATTTCCCCGGTAAACGAAATGAAAATTCCATGGTACTGTTGGAATTGAATCTTTGGTAGCTTTAACCATTGACTGTTTACTAAGATACGAGTGAAACTTACCCAAACTGTTTTCCCTTGGAGCCGAAAATGATAAGCTTTCTGTATCATTGCGTATCTTTAAATGTATTTGATCTATCAATGCTGAAATGGCACTGTGTATGGCGCTAAAGTTCAACAAGTCAAGAGATTCTTTAATCGAATTCACAGACTTGTAGAAATTTTTTAAACGCTGTCAGACATTTGGTCTGACACAGTCGAATGTTTTGTCGGACCAGTCAAACTTTTGTCAGACCAGATACTTGTACGTCATTTTGATGCTGGTAAAATCATTTGAATAAAAGCACCAAAATGTCCTTTATTATTTTCAATAGCCTTCAATCTAACAAGTTTCCTTTCTTGGGATAGAGAGTCATTAACATAAACATAAATGACAAGTTTTATGACTTTGCTAGCGTCAACTTGCTGCGTACGCGGCCATTTTTTCCTGTGTTTGTGACCTTGAACTACGCATCCCGATCCCGACCTTTATTAAATTTGCATTACGCTCATTTCTTTTTCAAACGGTCATCTGGACTGACGTTTTCTTAAATGTTATCGGTCCTGACAAATTTTTACCGGCCTTGCCGACAGGACCGACGGATTTCGACAAGTCTGAATTCAGCGATCGCATGGCATTTTGTAGGTTTTGTAAAATAATATGACAATCAACATCCTCATTATTAAAGCACCGCTGAGATGAAAGAATTATTCTCTGAATATTGTTTTAGATAACGTCCTTTGCTTCAGCAGCAGCCATATTACCTCGCCTGAGCCTCGCTTTCACGGAAGGACCGAGGTGTGCCGAGTGATTTTCTTCAACAAGGGAGCATTTATTATTTAATGTTAATATGAATTGCTAATGGAAGATATCACCTATTCGAATAGGTGATATCAACTATTTATTTTGAATTGGTGACATCACAGTCCATCGATTCTATTTCTTCTTGGGCTTCATATTCAAACGGGGTCCATTCTGGACAACTAAGGATCCCCAGTTGGTTTTGATGGGATTCATCGAGCATACACAATTGTGCATCATTTAATTCAGGTACGACCTCTCTCAATTCAAAAACTGCAGATCTAAGTCTATCAAATTTACTTCTGGTGAAGGTGACCCCTTTCTTGGTTGGGAATGGTTTCGTCTGCTTTCTAGAAGTGTCTTATGTCCACTGTGGGAAATTCAGAGGTTAGGGAAACGTAGACGCCACCGCCAATGTGCCATTTCATCTCTTGTTGTTGATTCAGATGGCTTTCTAGATAGTGTTCTATTTCATCCAGAAAGCATTCAAACTTTAGCCAGCGGGGTAAGGGGGAAAGTGACCCCTTTCTTCGTTGATTCAGTGAAGTGGCGGATGTGTATCATGATTTCCTCTTTGTAAGGTGAAGCAGTGAGAAAGAGATTAGTGAAATTGCCCAAATTGATTCTACGTCGCGGTTCCTGAGACTGTTGACGTTGACAAAAGATTTTTTGGATTCAACATCTATCTGTTGTTTTTTTTGTGGAGAAAAGATCGTGCCATGATCAACTTTTTTCATACTAGGAGGGTTCACTATCTTTCTTGTTTAAAATCTTTGTAAGGTCGTTTCGTTGAGCTTTCAAAAGTGCTCTTTTGAGCCCATGGAAAGCTCTTGGTCCTCTTCCCAAAATAATATTTAGTAGTTTTCCGTTACGACTATAACCAGTCTTTTCAAACTGTATCTCTTGTTGCATTTCGTCTGTGATAACTTTGTCAGCAAAGAGATACTTAGCTACAGAAATGGCTTTCATTTCCTTTACCAATGTTCAGTGTTCCTTTATCGTCAAGCTTTTTGAGACTGCTGCTGTTTTGTAAAAGTGATTTCTTTTTTTTCTCTACTTTGTAAACTTACAAGAGGGTGTAACCGGTAACATCCAGAGAGAAGGTCGATTTTGGAGCATGTGATTATATGATCACGTTGTGACTGTGACATGGAACTACACTCAGCGATAAAGTAGATATATTTTTTAATACGGAGTGACTGTGACTTTTAGAGCACTTGGGACAGAGATAAGGTCGATTTTGGAGCACGTGATTATATGATCACGTTGTGACTGTGATATGGTACTACACTAAGAGATAAAGTTGATTTATAGCTTTTTTTTTAAATACGGAGTGACTGTGACTTTTAGAGCTCTCGGGAATTTGGCTTTCAGTCAGTTTATTTTGAAACACGGGTGAAAGTAGTATGTCAGTGTATTCAATCCTCCTTTTAAAGTGTGCCCTATCTACAGCATAGCTCATCCAATCCCCTTTCCGTTCTTCATATGGAATATAAAAAGACTATATATTATCATTGAAATGATTTTTTTTGTTTTAACCTTTAGACCTGGTTATAATTCTGGGGGTTTAAAACGTAAGCTTTACTTTATGGGTATAACTTTGCGTTTTATAATGTACTCTTCACAATCCCAGCTATCCGCAATGTCGTATCCTGTTTTGATTTTTTCTCTAAAGTCAATGATGCAGTCTTCTCTTCTTATCGAACCAGTCAGTCATGTAATGTCCATTTCTTTTCAGCATTGCTATTTTAAGCTATTAAAAATAATTTTGGGGGTAATTTTTATTTGTAATTTGTATTTAATGAATTTCCTTTATCTGTTTTCACTTTTACCGAAAAAATTAGCGATTTTTAACGAATTTCGTTTGGTCATATTCCAATCGTAAAGAAACGAAATGGCGACACAGTGGACGTTGGAAGTAAAGTTATCGTAACATAGCTGTTTGATATTGATTGCAGCTAACTATGCGATAATTTATCCTTTTTGTGATGCTATTTCGGTTGGTAGAATAGCCCTAATGAGTGCAACGTGTAAGCATGGAAACGTGATGGACATTGAACATGATGAAGATGAAAATTTATTGCGTGTCCTGTGAATTTTTCAGCGAAAATATTATGCTTTAAATGGAAACGTCGTAATCCAAGGAACCAATACATCATCATACACAGCCACTACAACCACTCAGAGGGTATGTAAAACATGTTTTTTTAATCAGATTATATAACCAGAAGTCTCTGTCGAGACTGAAGCTCTACTGGTTTGTACTTCTTATATAGCAAAGGAAGAGAAAAGTACTTAAGCAGTTGGAAATTGAAACTTTTCAACAGATAAATAGAATAATTATCCTTGATTAAGTCTCTTTATGTTCTTAGTGCATTCTACTTGCACGCAACATTTATATTATAATCAGACTAAAATTGTATTTGGAGTAGCATTTTGAAAGAATTTCACAGAAATTTCTATTATTAGTAACAACGCCTACACCATTCGTCGAAATCAAAAACCGATACATAGAATTGTGTATCTTAGTGTAGTCTACTTGTGTGCCAAGTTATATTAAAATCAGACTAAAACTGTAGGAGGAGTAGCATTTTGAAAGAATTTCACAGAAATTTCTATTTTTAGTAACCACGGCAACACCGTTCATCGAAATCAAAAACCAATATACAGAATTATGTATCTTAGCGTAGTCTACTTGTGTGCCAAGTTATATTGAAATCAGACTAAAACTGTAGAAGGAGTAGCATTTTGAAAGAATTTTACAGAAATTTCTATTTTTAGTAACCACGGCAACACCGTTCATCGAAATCAAAAACTGATGCACAGAATTATGTATCTTATTTTAGTCTACTTGTGTGCCAAGTTATATTGAAATCAGACTAGAACTGTAGAAGGAGTAGCATTTTTAGGAATTTCACAGAAATTTCTATTTTTAGTAACCACGGCAACACCGTTCATCGAAATCAAAAACCGATACACAGAATTGTGTATCGTAGTGTAGTCTACTTGTGTGCCAAGTTATATTGAAATCAGACCAAAACTGTTGGAGACATAACATTTTGAAAGAATTTTACAGAAATTTCTATTTTTAGTAACATCGGCAACACCGTTTATCGAAATTAAAAACCGATACACAGAAATATGTATCTTAGTGTAGTCTACTTGTGTGCAAAGTTATATTGAAATCAGACTAAAACTGTAGGAGGAGTAGCATCTTGAAAGAATTTCACAGAAATTTCTATTTTAGTAACCACGGCAACACCGTTCATCGAAATCAAAAACCGATACACAGAATTATGTATCTTAGTGTAGTCTACTTGTGTGCCAAGTTATATTGAAATTGGACCAAAACTGTAGGAGGAGTAGCATTTTGAAAAATTGTTTACAGACAGACAGACAGACGGACGGACGACGGACGCATTACTATCGCATAAGCTCTTCTGGTCTCTGACCAGTAGAGCTAAAAATGGTAAAGATGATGTGATTTGTGAAACAGATTTAGTGTTACAAATAATTAAAAACTCAAAACTCTGAGCGATAAAGACGTTTAAACTCATGTGATTTTAATGGTCAATTTTTACAATTGAATAAGAAATAAATGAATATTTTTTTGAAATTTAGAATCTGCAGATGCAGTATTCTGTAGTTAATCCACAAGGTATCAAGTCAAATTATACATTAACCCATCGTTGCAACCCACGGCCAAAATGTATAATCTTCTCCGATTCTGACCGTGATCGAATGAAAAAGAATATTTTGTACCTCGATCATTGATATTTTGTAGCTCATTAAAATATTGACCAATGCAAATAAAGCAAAGTCAGATATTTTACTTTGATCATGATACCCAGTCAATCTGTTAATCAAGGTCACCTGATTTTTTGCACCTTAA